>NW_027413124.1:229704-322379 GCF_048544455.1 Silene latifolia
CCTTTGTAGTGCGGCGTAAAGAACAAAAATCAAAGTAGATTTCCTCCTAATCGTTGCACCCAAGACCGTCTGAGACTATGCCCTTGTGCTAGAAATGAATTCTCTAATTGCCTTGCAATATTGAGAGAATTTGTGTGAGTTTTTCTTAGATGTGAGATCTGAATTTTTGAGAGGAAATGTTTCTCAAAAACCCTAATTTTTGTTGTAGAAAATTAGGTCACAAATGAGGAGAGGCTCTCCTTTTGTTCCTTGCCTTCGTCCAACCGTGAGCCTACATGGGGAAGTGGGCTTCCACTTCCTCTTAATTTTAACTCGTCGTCCGGCTCGTAAAATGCGAAATGTATATGACACGGTTTTATTATAAATCGTCATCGGTTATCGGCTATTAAAATATCAACTAATAACACGGATTAGCTAAAATATTAATACATGTCCGACACAGACAATATTGTATAATTAATTCAATATACATTAATTAAATATAATCGTTTATATTTAATTTACGAATTAACTGTTTAATTCGCCTTAGCCAATTTTATTTAATCCGTATTAAATAAAATATCTCAACATCACATTTTGACTAATTACTAGTCAAATAACTCGGACTAACTGCTTAGTCAATTTTTGGCATCAACATGACTGTATTTTCATACCGTCACATCTCTCAAACGTATCCTATAGGTGTGACTTTTAGGGACCAGTTGATCACCGCCATCTGTATGACAATAACGTCAAACTTATCTAGCAAGCCAACCGTTATTGATAAACGTGGACCAACTGATTATAATACAAAAGTATACCCTTTGATCCTTTTAGAGATTTATAAGTCCTTGCACTAACTGTAAAGGACACCAGCCCCAACAAGCTCCCACTTGTCCGTACAAGTGTATGTGCAATGACGTTATCCGCACTAACTAGAGGACACAGCTCCAACAAACTCCCACTTGTCCGTACAAGTGTATGTGCGATAACCGCTTCTCATATTCATTTAAATTTTCTCCCACTCAATGTAAAACAATTTGCAGATCCGGATCCGCAAAGGTCGTATTTTACAATCGATCTCGTATCTAGAGTGGTTTCCCGACTAGAGAGTAACTCAACCGATAAAATGAATTCGTATTCGAGCATGGCCATGCATTTTATTCTGACTCCTCGAGTGGCCCTGAGAAATATCGAGTACCTGATAAAGGCTGAATATTTCCTTCAACTCGACTCCTTCCGATCTAAGCACAGCATGAAATGACCTAGAAAAAATCTACTTGGCCCCCTGTTACGGATGACCGTGAGAAAGAAACCAAAGTCACCCAAAATCTGCCTTAGTCTCAAGAGACAGTCGATAGTCAAAAGAATCGACTCTTAGGATCACCATGGAGGTCCTATCCACGACCGGGCACCGAATGTTATAAAACATTTAGGACTCCACGTCGATGTCACAATTGTGTCCTACGAAATATCCGTATAAATCGCCTCTGTGATTGGTCAGTCAATCTTTTGACTTATGGCTCGTTTAACCCACCATCAACCAACGTCACAAAATAATTACCTTGAGTTATCAGCTCACGTGGGCAATCAAGGACCAAAAATATAATGTTTGTTTAGTTCACTTTGTGGTGTTCAAAATTGTCGTACAAAACCACATGAAAAACAAAATATATAAATATCAAAACGATGATGTCGTATAGAGTACAAAAGAGAATGAATCTAATCCATAAAAGAGTACTACAACTTAGGAACACGTTTAATTTCCATGGAATTAACGTGCCCTTCATGCTTATCTTGTCGTAATGGTTTAGTGAGAGGATCTGCTATATTATCATCTGTGGCAATCTTTTCTATCACTACTTCCTTTTGCTCCATGTAATCTCGGATTAGATGAGCTTTCCGTTGTACATGTCTAGACTTGTTGTTAGACTTAGGCTCCTTAGCTTGGAAGATGGCACCTCTATTGTCGCAATAGATGGTGATCGGGTCATTCGAACTAGGCACTACAGATAGTCCTTGTAAGAATTGACGCATCCATATCGCTTCCTTTGCGCTTCGACGCGGCATAGTACTCGAACTCGATCGTAGAATCTGCTGTAACACTTTGTTTGGAACTCTTCCACTGATCGCGAGCGCCATTAAGAGTAAAAACGAATCCAGACTGAGATTTCGAGTCATCTCGATCCGTTTGGAAGCTAGCATCTGCGTAACCGGTTGCGCATAGCTTTTGATCGCCTCCATAAGTCAATGCCCAATCTTTAGTCCTCCGTAGGTACTTAAGAATGTTCTTGACAGCCATCCAATGTGATTCACCTGGATGCTGCTGGAATCGACTTGTCATACTCAATGCATATGCCACGTCAGGACGTGTGCATATCATGGCATACATGATTGATCCTATAGCCGAGGCATAAGGAATCCGTGTCATGCGCTCTTTCTCTTCCGGTGTCTCTGGTGCCTGAGATTTGCTCAAGTGCACCCCTGGAGCCATAGGAAGAAACCCCTTCTTGGAGTTAGTCATGATGAATCTCTCTAGGACTTTGTCTATGTAAGACTCCTGACTGAGAGATAACATCCGTCGTGATCTATCTCGATAGATACGGATGTCCAGAATTCTTTGTGCCTCACCCAGATCTTTCATCTGGAAATGGTTTTTCAACCATACTTTCACCGAAGTTAAGAGAGGTATGTCATTCCCAATCAGGAGTATGTCATCGACATACAATATTAGGAAGACAATTTTGCTCCCACTCGACTTGATATAAAGACATGGTTCCTCGACCGATCGAGTAAATCCATTTTCTTTAATCACTTGGTCGAAGCGATGATTCCAACTCCGAGATGCTTGCTTAAGTCCATAAATGGAACGCTTAAGCTTGCATACTTTCTTAGGATGTTCTGGATCGATGAAACCTTCGGGTTGTACCATGTACAACTCTTCCTCCAAATAACCGTTTAAGAAGGCGGTTTTCACATCCATCTGCCAAATTTCATAGTCATGAAAAGCGGCGATCGCTAAGATAATCCGAATGGAACGCAGCATGACTACGGGTGCAAAAATTTCATCGTAGTGCAAACCTGGCACTTGGGTGAAGCCTTTAGCAACTAGTCGTGCTTTATAGATATCTTGTTGACCTTCCACAGAATGCTTTATCTTGTAAAGCCATTTGCATTGAAGGGGACGAACCTTAGCAGGTAAGTCAACAAGATCCCATACGTTGTTCTCATACATGGAGTCCATTTCGGATTGCATGGCCTCAAGCCATAGCTTTGAGTCAGAACTGGTCATGGCACCTTTATAGGTTGCGGGTTCACTACTCGTTAAGAGTAGAATGTCATCTATGTCATGTTCCTCGACCATACCAATGTATATGTCCGGAGGAATAGAGACTCTTCCCGACCTCCTAGGTTCCTAAGGAATATTTACCGCAACCGGGATTGAAGGAATTGGTTCCTCCAATGGTTGCTGGGTATTTGGTTCTGGAATCTCCGACAGGTCGAAGGTTCTATCACTCTTTGCATTCTCGAGAAATTCCTTCTCTAAGAATGTCGCACTAGCCGCAACAAAAACACGTTGTTCGGCTGGCAAATAGAAGTAATGACCAAGTGTTCCTTTAGGATAACCTATAAAGTATGTCTTGACCGATCGCGGGCCGAGCTTATCCTCGTGTCTCCACTTGACATAAGCCTCGCAGCCCCAAACCCGTATAAAGGACAAGTTAGGGACCGTTTCCTTCCATAGTTCATATGGAGTCTTGTCAACAGCTTTAGACGGACTTCGGTTAAGTATTAGAGCAGCTGACAGAAGAGCATAACCCCACAATGAGTCAGGCAACACGGTGTGACTCATCATGGATCGAACCATGTCAAGTAGTGTTCGATTTCTCCGTTCGGACACACCATTCAACTGAGGTGTTCCAAGTGTGAGTTAACGTAGGGCAATCCCACAGTCCTTTAGGTGTTGATCAAACTCGTGAGAAAGATACTCGCCACCACGGTCCGAACGCAGTGTTTTAATCTTTCTACCCAGTAGGTTCTGTACCCTATTCTGGTATTCCTTGAATTTCTCAAAGGATTCACTTTTGTGTTTCATTAAGTAGACATAGCCATATCTACTCAAATCATCCGTGAAAGTGATGAAATACCTATAGCCTTCTCGTGCGGTGATTGACATAGGCCCACATACATCCGTATGTATGAGTCCTAATAGGTCAGCAGCGCGCATTCCAACACCTTTGAAGGAAATTCGAGTCATCTTACCGATGAGACATGATTCACACGTGCCAAATGATTGAAAATCAAAGGCCGAGATAGCTCCATTCTTTATGAAAATGCTTTTACGCGTTTCTCATTAATGTGTCCCATACGGCGCGTTGCCATAGATACGTTTGATCTTTGTCACCAACCTTTAACTTTTTATTCATTACGTGTAATATTTCGGTGGTCTGATCTAAAACATAAATTCCGTTCATGGAGACTGCCTTGCCATAAATCATATCGTGTAATGAGAAAATGCAAGAATTATTCTCTATTACAAATGAAAAACCAAGTTTGTCAAGTGCAGAAACTGAAATAATGTTTTTCGAAAGACTGGGTACATAATAGCAGTTATATAAAAATAACTCAAATCCGCTAGGAAGATGGATCACGTATGTTCCCCTCGAGACGGCAGCCACTCGTGCTCCATTCCCGACACGCAGGTCCACCTCACCCTTTACGAGGGGTTCGATGTTTCGGAGCCCCTACACATGGTTACACAGATGAGAACCACAACCAGTATCTAGTACCCAAGTTCCGTAACTTGCGTGGTTAATCTCAATCATATGAATAAAAATAGAAGAGGAAGAAGACATACCAACAGGTTTAACGCGACCTGCTTTTATGTCCTCATGATAAACAGGACATGTACGCCTCCAATGCCCAGTCTTGTGGCAATGATGGCATTCCATGTTTTCGGTTTTGCTCCTTGTCGCGCCTGATGAGTTACTTGCCTCACCAGGCCCACTCTTACCTGATCCCGACTTCTTAAACTTCGGTTTACCTACAGCTAGGTCTGCTTGAGCTTTGCCCTTACCCTTGCCCTTGTTTGACACGACGAGAACATCTTGTTTCATGCTCCCACTGAACTTCATGTCCTTCTCGGTGCATGCGAGAAAGGGAGTGCAGTTCATGGGGACTTTTCTTCAAATCATTCATATAGTAATTGGCTCTAAAGAGCGCAAAACCATCGTGGAGTGAATGAAGCATGCGATCAATCACAATGTTCTCGCTGATCTTACAATCAAGCGCCTCCAGTTTTTCGACATTCTCAATCATGCTTTGAAATGTGTGGGCTAACCGGTTGGCCCTTCTGGAGTCTCGCATCAAAGAAGCGAGTGGTATGCTCATAGGTCACGATTCTCGGTGCTTTCGAGAATTCCTTAGTGAGCGTGGTGAAAATCTTGTTTGCACCTTGGGCTATGAAGCGTTTCTGCAAATTGGATTCCATTGCAAAAATGAGTACGTTTTTAATCGCACCCGCTTCCATGACGAAGTCGCTATACGTGGAGACCTCGTTAACTCGAGCCGTGAGGGCTGGGGGCTGGCGGGAGGGGCTCGGTCGGATACTTGAGCTTCCGTCGGCGGTGGCGGCATTCCGTAATGCCGCCTCCCATTCCGCAAAGTTTGATCCATCATTCTTCGGTCTAGTGGACTGATTCATCTGATTCATGAAGATCCGAAGCCAGGACTCACGGTCCAATGTGGCACTTGGCATTGGGTCATCGAGGATGCCAGCCATTATGTGATTAGCAGTTTAAAAAAACGTGATCTACGCTGAAAACGAAAGAAAAACAAAAACGAAATAAGCAACTCATCGAGGTGATTTAAGTCTATTTAAAATTCATTTTAATCGTGTAGACTCATTGCACTTGCATAATTGATCTCCCTCAAGAATGATACAAGTGATCCCAAGACTCAATTTCCGTAAATTGATAAGCCAACTGTTTAGCTAGTTCTTCCGTAAGAACTCTTGGTCGATAGATTTCCGTAAATCCTATCTATAGTCCACCATGATCACAGGATCGTACGAGTGACCATAGTGTTGAGATAAAATAAGTCAATCAGTTCCAACTTACCCGACGTAGAAGGGGTCATATTATGCCTACCGACGAAGAAGGGATTCATTGGAGTTTGACCTATAAAGACTGTTCTCAATTTTTTGTTATACGAGGAAGATCCCATCAACTTAGTTTTAATTCATTTTAAGTGAATGAATAACTAGCATTACGTGAATGAATTAACTTAGGTGATGGCTTAAAATTGATCGTGTGACATAAGAATGTCAAAGAAAACTAACGCGTGACCTCTATATGAGTTAGTTTTCATGCAATTATTAGGTGGTTTTGTTTTTAGGCGGAATATGATGCATACTATCGTTACAAGAAAATAAATAAAAGAATACAATACGTAAATAAAAATTCCTAGTGTGGCCTATCCACATAAAAAAAACATAATACAACTTTGGAATCCACCGTTGGACCCGAGAAGCTTGTCTTGATGTTCCTTCTTTTCCATGCAGCGGGAGTGAGCATCCGATCTCCATCTTTAGTCTTCTCAAAATTACAATTAAAATTTACAAAATATAAACCTATTTACATTCTAAATAAAAACTGTAACTACAAAAAAAAATAAAAATGGAGATACGAGATCTCAAAATACAACCAAGACCGTGTTCCATCATTACGGTAACACGTTCTACTAAGACCACACTAAGTTACAACCGTTTGTAAAATTTAATAAATACGTAATTAAAAGCATTCAAAACAATCAAAATAACGATAAATAAAATGCATCAACTAAATTAAATTTATTCGTGACATAATTCCGTAATTATGTTAAATTTATCCAAACCACCTTTAATGATTAAAATTATGTGACAAAACCGCTTTAGTCAAGTTAATTTTAATCCGTGATAATCCGTTACTTTAAATCATTTTAAAGTAACTAAATTGTACGTGGGTGAACCGTTTCACTATTAAGCGAATGCATAAAATCCGTATTATGCACATGATATGGCCAAAAACCGAAGAATTTTTTTTTTTTATTGTAGCTGCTAATGCCGTGAGCATAAAAAAAAAAACAAAACAAAAAAAAAATTTTCTTCTCACGGTTTGGCCGAGAGCAACCCAAAAAATTTTTTTTTTTTTTTTTATTTTTAGCATGAATGCCGAGAAAAAAAAACAGCAGCTCAAAAAAACGTGAGCCTCAACAAGCAATACCAATACGATTTGACAAAACCCAATTGCAATTTTAACATAATCCGGATTAAAACAAAATTACAATTGACATGATCTAAACATATTGTAATGAATATCGATTACAAGAACAATATGCAAGGAACAAATCGAAAACGAAACAAAACATCCGTGTATATACATGACACGGTTTCCAAGAGAAAAAAAACGAGACAGCCGTGGGCAAAAAAAAAAATTCTGCCGAGATGAATAAAAGGCTGCCGCACGGTTTTTTAATAAAAAAATATCGATTCAATTCCGTTTGATGAAAATCACATAGAAAAATTTACGTGACCTCGCTCTGATACCACTTGAGGGGTAATATCCGTATAAAACCCTTAAATTATAGGACTATAACGCAAATTTAATACGTGATTTATTGTCATAAACGAAAAACAATGAAAAACGATAAAGATTAAGAATCAATCTCGGGTCCTTTGTAGTGCGGCGTAAAGAACAAAAATCAAAGTAGATTTCCTCCTAATCGTTGCACCCAAGACCGTCTGAGACTATGCCCTTGTGCTAGAAATGAATTCTCTTATTGCCTTGCAATATTGAGAGAATTTGTGTGAGTTTTTCTTAGATGTGAGATCTGAATTTTTGAGAGGAAATGTTTCTCAAAAACCCTAATTTTTGTTGTAGAATGAATTAGGTCACAAATGAGGAGAGGCTCTCCTTTTGTTCCTTGCCTTCGTCCAACCGTGAGCCTACATGGGGAAGTGGGCTTCCACTTCCTCTTAATTTTAACTCGTGGTCCGGCTCGTAAAATTCTAAATGTATATGACACGGTTTTATTATAAATCGTCATCGGTTATCGGCTATTAAAATGTCAACTAATAACACGGATTAGTTGAAATATTAATACATGTCCGACACAGACAATATTGTATAATTAATTCAATATACATTAATTAAATATAATCGTTTATATTTAATTTACGAATTAACTGTTTAATTCGCCTTAGCCAATTTTATTTAATCCGTATTAAATAAAATATCTCAACATCACATTTTGACTAATTACTAGTCAAATAACTCGGACTAACTGCTTAGTCAATTTTTGGCATCAACATGACTGTATTTTCATACCGTCACATCTCTCAAACGTATCCTATAGGTGTGACTTTTAGGGACCAGTTTATCACCGCCATCTGTATGACAATAACGTCAAACTTATCTAGCAAGCCAACCGTTATTGATAAACGTGGACCAACTGATTATAATACAAAAGTATACCCTTTGATCCTTTTAGAGATTTATAAGTCCTTGCACTAACTGTAAAGGACACCAGCCCCAACAGTTTGTTGTGAGGAATTTAGAGAGATAAAGGGGGAGTTTTGAGAGTGTTGTGAATAGTGTTGGGGAAGGGTTTTTGTGGTGGAAAATCTGAGATGATAAGGTTCCGAAAGCGACATCTCACCAAACATTTCTCGTACAATCCGCACTTGACCGGCACTTGGTCGAGTGGCCGGTCCACTCGATCGTGTGGTAGCTCCACTCGGTCGAGTGGATGGTCACTCGGTCGAGTGACCAACTTTAGAAGCTTCCAGAACACTGTCCAGTGGCACTCGGTCCTAGCTCCACTCGGCCGAGTGAATCGTCTACTTGGTCAAGTCTAGTCTATATAAATGCGAGGTATTACAATCTACCCCCCTTAAAAAGAACTTCGTCCCCGAAGTTTACACCCGACACACTAAGAGTCAAAAATTCTATATCCCATGGAATTCTCAAGTAGGAAAGCGGTGAGTCGGGTATCAAAAATAGTATGCTATGACCAACTAAGATTATATGGTTAAGTAAAAAGATAATAATTTCGTGTTACTTATACTTGCGTAATACGCCCTACCCCTCTAGAAACATGGTTATGACCTCGTAACCGACTCATACCAGCTCGAAAAGGTGAGGGTATCGTTCTTTCATGTGCTCCTCGGCCTCCCAAGTGGCCTCCTCCACAAGGTGATTGGACCACAACACTTTCACCAAGATTGTCTCACCATGTCTTGTCTTCCTAACCTTTCGGTCTAGGATTTCTTTGGGTGTTTCAACATATGTTAGGGCATCATCGAGTTCAATCATCTCCGCTTCGAGCACATGATATGAGAGGGGTCACTTATGTACTTGCACAATTGAGACACGTGGAAGACATTAGGAACTCGGTCCAAGGCCGGTGGAAGTGCTAAGCGATAGGCCACTTCGCCGACTCTATCCAAGATTTCATAGGGGCCAATTAACTTTTGGCTCAACTTGCCCCTCTTCCCAAATCTCACGACTCCTCTCATGGGTGAGACCTTGAGTAGTACCTTGTCTCCTACCGCAAATTCGATGTCACTTCTCCTCAAGTCGGCATAACTCTTTTGCCTATCTTGTGCCGCTCTTATCTTCTCACGGATTACACGGACTTGATCAATCATGTCTTGGATAATTTGGGTTCCCAATAGCACAGCTTCGGTGCTATCATCCCAATATATCGGGCTTTGGCATTTCCTTACATATAGAGCTTCAAATGGTGCCATGAAATGCTAGCATGGTAGCTATTGTTGTAGGAGAACTCAATCAAATGTAATCTTTCTTCCCAAGAGCCTCCAAATTCCAAGACACAAGCTCTCAACATATCCTCCGATGTTTGGATGATCCTCTCTCTTTGTCCATCCGTTGCTGGGTGGAAGGCCGTACTCATCTTTAATTGGGTGCCTAAGGAACTTTGAAGTTCTTGCCAAAATATTGAAATGAACCGCGAATCCCGGTCTGATACTATGTCTTTCGGGAACCCATGAAGCTTGACCGCATGTTTGTAATAGGCATTAGCCAACCCTACCTTACTCCAAGTGTCCTTCATTGCTATGAAATGGGCCGACTTGGTCAATCTATCCACAATGACCCAAATCATGTTGTTCCCCTTTTGGATTCTTGGTAGTCCAACTATGAAGTCCATCGATATCGATTCCTATTTCCATTGCCGCACGTCTAAGGGTTGTATTTTCCCTTGAGGTCTCTTGTGTTCTCCCTTCCATTATTGAATCTTCGTATCATTAGCTTGCCTTCCCCGGATTTCATCATATAACTCGGGCTCTAAGGTTAAATCGCCCATTTCTTCCCCTTTTAGTATCACATGGATACCCATCTTGCTCACTTCTTCCTTCAACCTTAACATGGACAAGGCGGTACACAAGGAGTGCACCGACTTCCTACTCAAGGCATCGGCCATCACATTAGCTTTCCCTTCATGATAGACTATCTCCATGTCATAGTCCCCAATAAGCTCGATCCACCTCCTTTGTCTCAAGTTCAACTCCTTTTGGGTGTAGATATACTTCAAGCTTTTATCGTCGAAAAACACCTTAAAGGTTGCGGCATAGAAGTAGTCTCTCCAAATCTCAAGGCAAAGACAACGGCTCCAAACTCTAGGTCGTGGGTTGGGTAGTTCTCTTCATGGGTCTTCAATTGTCCCGAGGCATAGGCAATGACACTACCATTTTGCATAACCACACATCCTAGACCATTCTTTGAAGCATCGGTGTATACCTCAAAATTTTCACTCCCTTCCGACAAGGCTAATACCGAGGCTGTGGTTAGGCACTCCTTTAAAGTCAAGAAGTCCATCTCACAACTCCCGTCCCATTTGAAACGGCTATCTTTTCTCATTAATGATTTCAAGGGTCTAGCAATCTTGGGGAAGTCTTTCACAAATCGACGATAATACCCGGCTAGGCCTAGGAAGCTTCGAATTTCCTCCACATTCTTGGGTGCCACCCACGTAGACACGGCCTTAGTCTTGGTAGGATCCATGTAAACTCCATCCTTTGATATTATATGTCCTAGGAAAGCTACCTTTTCCAACCAAAATTCGAACTTGCTAAGCTTTGCATAGAGTTAGTGCTCCCTCAAGGTTTGTAAAACAATTCATAGGTGCTCTTCATGCTCTTCCTTGGTCTTAGAGTAGACCAAAATATCGTCTATGAATACCACCACAAACTTGTCTAAGTATGGACTAAACACTCTATTCATGAGGTCCATAAACGCGGTCGGTGCGTTGGTCAATCCTAAAGGATTACCACAAACTCGTAATGTCCGTACCTTAATCTAAAAGCGGTCTTTGGAATGTCCTCATCCTTGATCTTCAATTGGTGATACCCCGATCTTAGGTCGATCTTTGAAAATATTCTGGCTCCACTAATTTGGTCAAACAAATCATCAATTCTTGGTAAAGGATACATGTTCTTGATGGTGACGTTGTTCAATTCTCGATAATCTATGCATAGCCTCACAGTCCCGTCCTTCTTCTTTAGAAAGAGGATCGGTGCTCCCCATGGTGAAACACTTGGCCTTATGTAACCTTTGTCCGCCAACTCCCAAAGTTATTTCTTCAACTCTTCTAGTTCCTTTGGACTCACCCGGTATGGGGCCTTAGAGATTGGTCCCGTACCCGGCTTCAAGTCCACCCCAAATTCCACTTCTCTAGGAGGAGGTAATCCGGGCAACTCCTCTGGGAAGACATCCTCGAAATCCCTTACTAATGTTATATCATGCGCTTGCGGCATCTCCACACTAGTTTCCCTACATGGCATAAGATCATAGGACACTCTTTCTTCAATCAACTCTTTAAGGTCATCACCATAACTAGCTTTACCTTAGGTTTGACTAAGTAGCCCTTGTATGACACCCTAGTGCCCTTAGGTCCCCTCAAGGTGATCTTCTTTTGGTACCAATCTATGTTGGCTTTTCGTTTACTTAGCCAATCCATCCCTAGGATCACTAAAAAACCCTCTAGAGGGAACTCGAAAAGGTTTGCTGAAAAGTTGGTCTCATGCACTATAACCGACACTTCTTTATAGATTTTTGAACATAAGATTAACTCCCCCAAAGGTAAGGATACGTCATCATTGGCGGGTTCTCCCTCCCCAATCCTAGGGTCGATGGATGACTCTTGGACACAAAGAAATGGGTAGCCCCTGAGTCAAATAAAACTAAACAAGGATGGGAATTAATAAGGAATGTACCAGAGACAACGTGGGCATCCTCCTCGGCACTCTTCTTACTCATGGCAACGAGCTTGCCACTAGACTTGGGTTCGCCTTGCACCGTGCTTGCCGATTAGGTTGGCCTACCTCCCGAAGCATTGCCTCCCGCGAAGCTAGTCGCCCTAGATGGAGCTCCCCGGTTGAAATTTCCCCGGTTGTTGCCGCCGTTGAAGTTGGAGTTAGCATTCCTTGGGTTGCTCCATGCCCCCGAACTCCGGTTGTTGGCCCCCCTTTTAGAAGAAGTGTAGTAGGAGTTTTCTTGCCCGTACCTCCGGTTGGGCCCTCTTGGGGTGCTTGTGCACTCCACCTTCTTGTAGAAAAAGCCACCACAATTATAGCATCGGGGTCCTCCTCCTTCACTCACGGCCCTTTTGCTGTAGGCGCCCGACTTCCCATAGCCACTTGTAGGTCCTCCTCTCGAGTAGGATCTAGCTTGATTGAAATTATTCTTCTTGGGTTGATACTCTCTATTCTCACTCGCGACCTTCCTTTTTTCTCGCGACCTTTCCTTAGCCTCTTTGGCCATGCCGAGTAGCCTCTCCGTATTTCCGGCCCTCGCATAGACCTTGTTCCCACTTAACACATCTCCGAGTTGAAGCTTCTCTAGGATCTTAACGGTTAGTCCTCCCTCAAACTTGAGAGCCAGGTGTGATTGGCTAAGATGAAGGTCTTCCACGTATGTAGCTAGTTCGTTAAAATGGATGTAGTAATCTTGAACGGTTATAGCATCGGCCATGATCAAGTGATCGAACTCTGCCCGGAACGTGCATCTTACATGCTCGGGGATGAACTTATTCCTCATCTCCACTTTGAAATCGGCCCATGGTATTGCGACCTCACCTCTTTCTTCATAAAACTCCCTTATAGCATCCCTCTCCTTATGCCACCACCCTCTCTCTAGACCTCCTAAATAGAAGGCGGCTTGTTCCACCATCAGGTCTTCGGGGCACCTTACTACCTCGAACACATTCTCCATTTCACGCACCCAATCGCTAAAGAGACATGGCTCCCCAACCCCAAGGTACATGGTGGGGCAATGGCGCGAGATGGCGGTGCTCACGGAGGAGGCATCCATAGCCGCATCTCTCTCTAGTGACATTTCTAAGGGCCTCGGTGAGGGCTTCATTTTGATCTATGAGTCGCTCCATTTATTCCTCGGACACACGGGGTAGAGGCGAAGGAGTCCTTTCACGGGTTCTCGGCATTATGTCTCTTCAAGAAGCGCAACAAATGTCAATACATGCTCCAAATTAGGAAGCTAAAGGCATTGACCACAACACATATCCACTCGATCGAGTGTGGATTATCACTCGGACGAGTGGTGAGCCCACTCGGTCGAGTGACTCAACTTACAGAATGTTTCCATAATTTCACCTAAGTCTACTCGGTCGAGTGGTCCTCCCACTCCGTCGAGTGACACACCCTCGGTCGAGTGCCAAAACTTACAGGAGGTCCTAAGGGTCTGTAAACATGCCCACTCGGTCGAGTGGTAGGGGCACTCAGTCGAGTGCCTTCTAGTCGGCCGAGTCCCTTTCTCCACTTGACCAAGTACGCACTTTAAGGGGCTATGTACCCATCCCAACTCCTACAAGTCCACCTACAACCTTATTTGCATGTTCTTAAACGCATGTACGGAAAAAGTAGGGACATTTATATGGCATACAACTCGCATATGATGGCAATTAGTACACGTTCACATTAACACATCCAACACACCTTTCCTACTCGCATCATCATCAACGTGTTTTCACATAGAAATATTACCGAGCATGCAACAATTCCACAACACTGAGCAAGAAATATACAACAACCATATGCATCATACACGCCCCATTTCCCTCGCATGTTGACCGACTTAAGTTCAGAGGACAATGATACAACCTTCGGACATCTCCGAAATTTGCTACAAGTTCTCTATGACTCACCGGGTTCATTTTATATTGACTCACCCTAGTTCACTGGTTCATTGGTTCATTGACTTAGGCTCCAAAACTGATGCTTTGATACCACTTTGTAACACCCCATAAGTCGAAACCCTTCCCTTTATGGCTTCCCAACACATGGAGGCATCACAAGACTTGGTTTTCCAAGTTTTGTAGTGCGAACGAGTGAGTAAAGGAGTTCCAACTCAACAAGATGCAATAGATAAGTTATTGTTAAATGTTTACAAGTTGTGGGATATAAATACCATCGCGATAGTTATACAACCATATCGAAAAGTAGCAGTTTAGTAGTCAAAACTAAGATAGACCCAAGTGATGACGACTAGTGAAGAACTCTCCCAAGCCCTTGCATGAATCATGCTAACCTGTCAACAATGCTCCCCATATGGGTGGAAATCACCATATGGTTCACCACAGATAAATAAAACCCAAATGTTAGCTTAATGATAAAAATGTTCAATGCATGTAAACTAAGCTTACCTACATATGACAATGCAAGGTGAAACCAACAAGGCACGCCACCGGTGACCGGGACACGCCCACGACGTCAATAACACACACAAGGTACTCGGAACATGTCCGTAGTACCGGCCCGAGTGCGACTCGAGTCACCTGCCAGACGTCGTGCCTCACCACACGAGTCCCTCCGTAACCCAAGTACTAAATGTTCACATGCCCCTTGGAGTGGGAAACTCCAAGGGTGACTTGAGCGGAAGACGGTTTCCCAACCGCCTTTCATCTCCAAAATAGGAACCAAAGATCCTCCAACATCCTCCAATGTCCAACAACCAAGGATAAGCCAACAAGTCCAACAACAGAACTATGCAACTACATTATCAAAACAAGTATAATCATGTTCAATTCTTCACTAATTAATTTCTCCTCATTTAATTGCTCTTTAACATCTTTTCATGTAATATAATCCTTTTTGTGACAATTTACATTCTTCATCTTAACCTAAATATTATGAAATCATCTTAAGTGATAAACCTCAATTAACAAAACATGTTATAATGCAACTATCATGAGAAATATATAATTAGTGATAATAAACGAACAATTAAACACTAAAATCACCATAGCTAAGTAGGGAAAACCCTACCTCAAACTTATCTTCAATAATCCACAAGCTACTCACTAGAAATGCTCCTCAATGAAGCTCCCTACATATATTAATTACTACAATCAATACTACACTCTACTATGATAATCATACTAATTAAATCCCCTTTAAACATCCCCTTTAATTCATACAACCTAACAAGTATTGAGAAATCTACTAACTAAATAAAATCGTTAAGACAAGAATAAAGGAAATAAGAAGTGTAGATCAAATTACAAACAATTGGAAGAACAAGGGAGCCAAGAATCTCCTCTTAGAGAATTAGGGTTGTGAGAGAGTTTGTTGTGAGGAATTTAGAGATATAAAGGGGGAGTTTAGAGAGTGGTGTAAATAGTGTTGCAGAAGGGTTTTTGTGTGGGAAATTTGAGATGATGAGGTTCCGAAAGCGACACCTCACCAACGATTTCTCATATAATCCGAACTCGATTGACACTCGGTCGAGTGGTCGGTCCACTCGAACGAGTGGTAGCTCCACTCGGTCGAGTGGATGGTCACTCGGTTGAGTGACCAACTTTACAGGCTTCCAGAACACTATCTAGTGGCACTCGGTCCTTCACTCGATCGAGTGGAGCTCCACTCGGCCGAGTGAATCATCTACTTGGTTGAGTCTAGTCTATATAAATGCAGGGTATTATAGAAGTGGTGTCAAACTAGGCTTCTTTCGTCCATAATCACTAAATGCTTTCTTCAAGGGTGATCAGATGGGATGGAAGGATGATCCCTATGATGTTAGTGTCATATGACATAAGAAGTCTCGAATTCTTTACAAGAGTAAACGTCAAGGATTGTCCCTTTCCCAACAAAGTGGTATAAAATTTTTTTTTTTGGGAAACTTGACCTCTTTCAAGTTTCACATTCAAAACTTAAATGGGGGTTTGTCCCACGTGTGCTAGTGTCCTTTGCTTTCACCAATCGCTTATTAGTTAACCGGTTAAACTCTAGACAATAGCTTTTTGGGTTGATAATCATTGTTGTCTTTGGTCACGATCAAATTCGCGACAATTTTGGGGGTCTAAATCAACGGATCCCCTCAAAGGCATCAGACTGATACTGTAATACCCGTATTTTATTATCTTGGTCAAAGACTAGTCAGCGGTAAATGGGTAAAAATATATTTTATAATTATATATTTTATCTTATTTCCACGAATTATGTATGAGATAAAATAATAAAACAAGGATAACAATTTTTATAAGATGGTAATGATAATAATAATACGTAATACGATAGACGTATATTTATACATATACTACCTTATATAATCTACCCTACCCTTATCCACTCACCTTATCCTAACACAATCACAACAAAATCCTCACCCACATTTCTAAAGATAGAAAGAGAGATTAGAAGAAAATGGAGATTTTGTCCCTCCGCCTCAAGATCGTAAGATAATACCGTCTTAAACTAGTTTATATATTATTTATATAATATCGTTAACCACCTTGACCTTTACCCGTCTCTGATCGCCCTTGACCACAAGTTAGACCGTCGTTGACCGTTGGAATGGGGTTTTGACCGTGGATAGAAAGGTGTTATTGTTGTTGTTGTGACTCGGTTTTTAGGCTGGGTTTTGACCACCAAACCGTGACTGACCAGGGTTGGAGTTTGGGTGGTTGTGTCATGGGTTGAGTGGGGGTTATGGTGGTGGTAAATTCTGGTGAGTTAGGTGGTGATAGGTGGTCGAAAAGGGGTTATATAAGGAGGGTGTCGAGTTATGTGTGGTCGTTGTTGATTGTTGTTGTTGTTGTTGTTGTTGTTGTTGTTGTTGTTGTTGTTGTTGTTGTTGTTGTTGTTGTTGTTGTTGTTGTTGTTGTTGTTGTTGTTGTTGTTGTTGTTGTTGTTGTTGTTGTTGTTGTTGTTGTTGTTGTTGTTGTTGTTGTTGTTGTTGTTGTTGTTGTTGTTGTTGTTGTTGTTATTTTTTTCGTGTGGGTGTTGTGGGATCGGGTCTGGTGGCAGCTACGGGCGGCTGTAATGCCGCGACCACCGTGGTGGTAGTGGCTACGATGGTGAAATTTTAGTGGGCTAAAAGGGTATGTTTTGTCGTGTGTGTTTGTGTTGGTTTTGTTGTTGTCATACCTTGTGGTTGTTTCTGCGATTGTAGGGCTGGCCGTGGACCACCAGGAGTAGTGGTGGTGGTCCACGGTGGTAGCGGAGGTGGTGGTTGTAAGGAGGGAGTTTCGGTGTGAGTACGAGTCGGGATTTAAATAGCTTAAGGCGTGTTTTATTTAATTAATTGAATTCGTATTTAATTTAATTAGATTAGTTAGTTATTAATTATATTTAATTATTATATTTAGGTGACGATTTTAGTGGAAGATTATTATTATTATTTGTATTGCTTACGGAGTATGTTAAAAGGTAGGTTTATCTTACTCAGTTACGATATTGTGTTTATTTGCTAAATCAGTCATTTGTCATTAATTGCATTGAAAGAGTCGGCAATTGACATGCTATATGGTATCTTGAATATTTGTGTTGTTTTTGTATGTCGGAGGCCATGGTTGGTTATTTGTTGTTGAGGAGACGTGAGGCAGTTGGAAAACCGTCTCACGCTCGGGTCGCCTCTTAGAGCTTCCCACTCCAAGAGAATGACTTGAGTTTTGGAGGGACTCATGTAGTTCAGACACGAGGTCTGGCAGAGGACCTGATTGGCTTCCGGGCCCGGTACGTGTGGGCGTGTCCCGGTACTTGTTTCTGAGTAGTGGTGGCATGGGCGTATCCCTGGCACCGGTGGTTGTGGGTACGCCTGGGATTGTCCCAGTACCGGTGTGGTGGTTGTTTGATAGCGTGTCATTCATATCATAGTCGTGTTGCATATTCACATACTTGTGTCGTGTCACACTTTATTTATTGAAACTGACGGGTTGTGGGTCTATGTAATTTTTACCTATATCCGGGGTGGCCTGTGTCGATCCATATTATATTTCCGATCATATGGGGAGCAAATTGAGTGCAGGTTTTGCTTGTTGACGTGATTGGGATTTGGGTCGCTCCTTAGACTCGGAATTGAGTAGCATAGCATAGATAACGTCGATAGTAGTCGACTTGTAATTTGTATGGTTCACATATATCATTTGTTTACGTTTATGTAATTACTAAACTTGTTATTTATATAAGAGTTTCTTAATGGTAATTCCGATTTCACTGACTCGGGAAACCGAGACGATAACATCTCCCAATTACCTTGGTCGGATAAGAAGGGGGTGTTACAGATACGCCTCCATCAAAACGACTTACTTTCGTAACATTTTAAAACACTTTGAGGTTTCTTTGGCAATTAAAACGATTCCACAACACAAAATCTTTGAAATGAGCACTTCAAACTTATTCATGAAAATGTATTTTTCGTTGACAAACCACCATGTCAATCAAAGTCACCTAGACAAGTTAACCAAGTCCATATCACATCATAGGGTTGGGTGGGTGACTCACATGCAAACCCTTGACTAGGCCTTAGTTCATGGGACAAAAGATACTAGTATGACACTACCTAGGGTGTCTTAAATCTATTTTAGAAGACAATGTCTTATGGAGAAAGAGTATCTACAAGGGCCTATGTACCCTTGTCAAGCTTCCCAATTAAGTATTTCAAATTTTTTATCTAAATGCAACTATGTGGAATGATGCAACCTACAAATATACAAGTATAATACATATACAACTAATAGAATACGTGACAAGTAATCTAATACAAACTCCTAACATCACATAGATACAAGCCGCGATATCAAAATGTACCACATTGTCATTAACATAATAGTAGGGAAAAGAGATTAGAACAATCATACAATGTGGTTCTTCATAAATCCCTTAAGGATGTCTCGAATGTGGTGTAGTCTCTATGTGAGAAGAGAACAAAAGTATACAAGTATATACAATTCTGTACTACTAAAAGAAAGAACATGTTTTTGGGTTTTGAAATTGATGCGGGAGCGTTAGAGATGATCCAAAATGAAGTGTTATCTAGTTAAAATGTGAACTTATTTTGTCAAGGTATTCAAAATGTGCTCAAGTCAAGTGCAACTGATAACATGGAAAGGCAACGATGATGAGCTCGCATAACACAGTTTCTTAGTCAACACGTTTTATGGTCAAGACGTAACTTGATCAACACTCTGCTTGGTCCAACATGGTTTCTGGAGTTGACTAATACCGTATGACAATTCTCATAAGGGGTTGTGATCTTCTTAGGTTCCTAATTTCAATTTTCCTTATTCTAGTCAATAAAGTTTAAGGTAGTTTGTTATTTCTTTCCTAATCGTTGCAAGGTTGTGTAATAAGGCAATTTTGCCATCTTAGAAATTAGTTTATATATGTTATCTTAGACGTTTTAGGCAAGTTTCCTATTTCGTTCTTAGAAGTGTATAATTCGGTCTATTCTAGTATAAATAGGGAGCTATGTAATCAGTTTTAAAAAATCAAGTTTGAGAGAGTAATACAAGTTTTCTTGTTGTTCTAATTTCTTGCGAGTTATTAGAGTTATTATTTCGTTCTTGCGAGGGTGAGATAATGCACCTTTATCCTTGCGAGTTTGAGTGCTAGTTATGAGTTGTCACGAATTTCTTGCGAGGAAGGAGAGCAGTTCGCTTCATATCTTTTGTTTTTCATTTCATTCATAAAAAAAAACCTAAACATAAACACTTTAATTCCGTTGCTTTTTCATTAATCTAAAAATAACATAAAAATTGTACTAGTTTTACATCAATTTGGTAAAACTCGTGGTTATTTTATATCAGGAGTTTTTCTAGTTTTTATGAATTTTTTTTCAATTTTTTCAAATTTTTATGAGGTTTTGAATGTATATTCGCATCCCCACTTTATTTTGGACATTGTCTTCATGTACAAGGTAGGCGTAGGAAATGAAAACAAAAGACATGTTTTTATATTTTTTTTTAATATTGGAAATTGAAATACAAATGCAAGATGCAATGCATGATATGAATGAATGCATGCTCTATGTAAATGCAGCCATCTAGATGACATATATTATAAATAATGCAATTAGTCCAATCTAAGCTAAAGTGGTGCAAGATTTCTATTAATTGGAAAGCTAATTTGAATTTCCTTGGATTACTTATGATCAAACCTCCCCAAACACTATTGCTAGTGCAAAAAGGAGGAGGTTTGGTCATGAGTGTACATGCATGAATGCAAAATGTACGCAACTAAATATATGAGCTATATATAGTATACTAGATTAGATGAACTAAATTATATGAGATGATTAAATTATTATGATGCATGATATTCGGTTTAGAAGAGAACTAATTTGACTTAACTCGGAATACTTGTAATTAAACCTCCCTAGACGAAACAAAACATTGTTTCCAATGCAAAAAGAGAGAAGGTTTGGTTGCAAGTACTTAAATGATTCTAGATGCAAATATAGTAAATGAAATGCAAATGTAAATAAACTTATATGCAAAGTCAAGGGAGAGGATGTAATACCCCGCATGTTTGTATAGTGAACTTGGCCGAGTACAGCTGAGTACTCGACCGAGTGGAATCCTACTTAACCGAGCGTAGGTCTACTCGACCGAATAGACCATGTGAAGTTCATATCAGCTTCTCGAGTAAGTCACCCGACCAATTACTCGACCGAGTGACCCATCGCTGTCACTGGACTAAAACAGTTAGGCCCTTCTAGATGGTCCAAAAAAAACCCTAAACAGCCTAAAGTGCTCAACGAAAACAGCGACAAAAGCAACATTACTAGGAACCATTACAAACACAATAAAAACAGTACGAAAAGAAGCCTAAACCCGGGCTAAGGATAGAACAGTTATGGACACTATTTCGCTTGTGGTCGCCCTCGCGCTAGCATGAGCGCATGAGAAACGGAGGAGGGGCTACGACCAACAAAAAACCCAACTAACAAGGTGCAATAATACAACAAAAATAGGCTCGAAAAAAGGCTGTTTTTTTGTGTAGTGTTGTTTCGGTTTTGAGGGGGCTGTTTTCGGGGTTTATTTGTGTAAGTTTTATGCAACATAAAATGAAAGATAGAAGGATATGACTTAAACAAGAATACAAAGTAAGTTTAAGTTTAGGAGTAGTTTCGTCCATGATCATGAAGCAAGGACTCAACTCCGCTCCAAAGCACTAAGCAAATGGAGGTTCTCTTGCACTAAGAAAAGATGAGATGTCTAAGCACAAAGCAAAGACTTGGGGTTTTCAAAAACCTCATATTTTCATTCATCCAAATCTGAAATATTATAAGGGATATGAGCTCTTTATATAGAGGTTCTCAATAACAACTTGGCCCTTCATTTTAAAGCAAATCCAAGGGCTACAATTAAAAGGACTACAAAACAAAAATATAAAGCTGAAAATTACACCTAAAAAGTAGTCACAAGAGTCCAAAAGGACAGCTTGGGTAGCAATTGATGCATGAGGCAGCAGCCTTGTGAAGTTATCTTGCTCTTTAAGTGCCTTGGCTTCTTTAGGAGACAAAAGACGGTCCACTTGTTGTCATTTGTGCTTTAGAATCTTGCAATTGTGCTCATCATTTTATCTTGTAAAACAGGCTGTTTAATACACAAAATGTCGGCCAACCACATTTGTTCCAGTAACTAATTACACGTTTAAGCCTTATGAGTGGGTCTTATCCTTTAAACTTTTGTTCTAATTTATTTCCTTCATTCCCTCACCAAACCTTATCCTCTTATCTTTAAAAACCCCACAAAACACTCTCTAAACTCCTTCATCCAAAATTCAAGATCTACAACAACTATTGGTGAAGAGTTAACAAGGTTCAACCACTTTCCCCTTGTTCTTTATCACTTGGTGACTGACATACTACCTTTAAACTTTAATTTTGGACACCTTCATTTAAGATTCAAATCCTAGAATTTAGGGGTTTTTGGTGGGTGGATTAATTAGTAATCTTTATGGGTATTATAAGTAAGTAAGTGGGTAATTAAGGGTTAATTTGTATTATTAGTTGTTGTAGAATGTTTTGTGATAGTTGTTATGTAATTATGTAGGATGAGAGGTTTTGTGAGATGGATATTTGGTGGTTTCGAGTGGCTTATGGAGTATGCTAAAAGGTAGGTTAATCCTACTCGGTTTTAATTTGTAATTTTAGTGGTCATTGCATTATAACATGCTTGTCGTGAATTCATATGTTACTAGAAATGCAATATAAATATTGGTTAAAACCACTTGATGAGTTGGAATATTGAGGAATTGGCTTTCATATCATATTTGGGACCGTGGATCCTAATTAGTCGGTAATTGGCATGTTATGTGGTATCTTGCATTATTGTGTTTATCTTGTACATTGGAGGACGTGGTGGTCTATGATCGGCTACTTGTTGTTGAGGAGTCGTAATACGTTTGGGAGACCGTCTTACGCTTGAGTTGCCTCTTGGAGCTTCCCAGTCCAAGAGGGATGTGCACATTAATGGGTTAAGTTACGAAGGGACTCGTGTGGTTGAGGCACGACGTTTGACAGGGATCCGAGTCGCTCTCGGGCCCGATGACATGGACGTGTTCCGAGTACCTGTTTGTGAGGTGTGGTTTCGCAGGCCTGTCCCTAGCATCGATGGTTATGGGTACGTCAAGGCGTGTCCCGGTACCGGCATGGTGATTGTATAATATTGTCTCATTCATATCATTGGCATGTTTCACATTTATCTATCATGGTTTGTCATATGTTTGTTTATTGAAACTGACGTGTTATGTGTTTGTGTATATTGTCACCTATTTCCAGGGTGGCATGTGTTGATGCATATGATATTTCCGATCTAATGGGGTGCATGTTAAGTACAACTTTGTTTGATGTCACGCGGGAGACGAGTAGAGCATCAGACTTGGAGTCGAGTAGCACAGATAGATAACTTAGATGGTAGACGAGTTTTATAATGTCTAGTTCACATTTATTATTCATTTATTCATTCATTTGTAAATCACTAAAATTTTTATCTATTTAAGTTGTTTATTAAATTGGAGTTTTGAAGCACTTCCACGGAAAACCGAGATTGTAACACCCTCACATTACCTTGTCGGGAAAGAAGGGGGTGTTACAAAGTGGTATCAGAGCGACGATTTTGGAACCTAAACTAATGAACCAAGGTGTGTCTAATAAAATGAACCCGACATGAGTACAATAGGAGATCGATTTTGTATGAGTAGGCGCCCCCATATCACAACTAGTGCCTATTGTCTCGGTTGGTGACTACATGGGTGGTTATGAGTACGGGAGAACGTTATGTGGACGTTGTATGATTGCATGTGTATGTGATCATCGTTAAGTTTCTTGCATGATATCCTTGTTCATTTGGTGCATGATAATATGTGGGAATTGGATTAAATAATTGATGAGTATAACATGTTTTGGGAGTGGTTGTTATGTGTCGGTGTGTGAAGACTATGTGAAATATGGTGTGATTTCATGTGTCCTATAACAAGTTAATAGAATTCTTACATGATTTAGTCATTCATGTGGTACATGTTGATATGTGAAAATTGGATGAAAAGAGTGACGTGTATAATGTGTTTCGATAGTGATTATTACGTGTTAATGTGTGAGGGGCATTAACCCCGTCCTTTGGCATTTTAATACCGCATGTATGTTTGCATTTTTCTAGTGCTATGGTTAGAGTGTGACTTGTAATGATTACTAGTAGAGTAACCGCTAGTGTAAGAATAATATTTCTTAGTCGGAAATTTGCTAGCCATAGAGAGTCACTCAACCGAGTGCGAGCCAACACTAGGCCGAGTACTAAGACACTCGACCAAGTGGACTACTTTCCAGAATTTGGAAGATTTCTGGAAATGGGTCACTCAATCGAGTGAAGGAGGACACTCGACCGAGTGCAACGGCACTCGACCGAGTGTAGTCTGGGCAGCTCAATTTCGCGTGAATATGTGTTCTTATCCATTCTTATTTTCTTCATTCGTTCATAATAGCATGATTTGTTTAATTTATGGCACTAATTGACTTTGTTCAACACTACCTTTGACGAATATGGAAATTTCATATGGAATTTTGTCCAAAATGACACTTTTTTTTTTTTTAAATCAAGGTTCTTCTGATGAAAATTTCTAGTTTTGTGTTTAATTAATACCTAGCTTAATTGTTCTAAGAGTCCTTAATCCTTGCGAGTAATGTCGTATATTGCCTTACATTTGAAATTTTGTCTTAAAGATTTTGTTTGAAAATTTTCGAAACTTTGATGTTCATGTTTAAATTTCGATTTATTTCCGTGTTTAAAACTTAGTTTAATTGGCTAATAAAGTTATTATCTTTGTTAATAACGACATGTATAATCCTGAATCAAAATTTCATCTTAAAATGTTGTTAATTTTTTTTGAAATTCCATAGTATATATAAC
Organism: Silene latifolia; assembly: GCF_048544455.1. Classification (NCBI taxonomy): domain Eukaryota; kingdom Viridiplantae; phylum Streptophyta; class Magnoliopsida; order Caryophyllales; family Caryophyllaceae; genus Silene; species Silene latifolia. The sequence continues at coordinate 254,386 of NW_027413124.1, forward strand.
TAATTTTGATTTTCGCACCCAAAACGTGGTGTAATTGTTTCTTGATACTTGGTCCTTGTTTATGTTGCATTGTTATGTATTAGACTTGGAGTTCTGCCTTACAAATCGCCTCAAGTTTCGACATATATGTTTTTTATACCGAAAAATTTGATTTTATACTCAACTAATTATGTCATAAAGCTACAAATGTTGTTTAATTGATGTTAGGCATGGTCTTAAAATTTGAAAATCTTGTCTTAAAGCTTTCTTGATTTAATTGAGTCATAAGACTTCAATTTTGTTAGTTGTGCTATGTGTTGCCTTAAATCGAGAATTTTGCCTTTTAATTTTGCTAAAAAATTTTTTACATCGTAGTGTACATGATCAAATTTTAAATTTTGTTCTTAAAGCATGGTTTCATTGTTTTATAGTGTCATAGTCTCTGTTAGTAATGCATTGTACTGTCTTAAATTGAAAATTTTGTCTTAAAGTTTCTCCAAGTTTCGAAAATGCCCGACGTTCATGCTTAATTTTGATTTCATGTTTCATTATCGGTTTAATTGTGCTAAAAACCTTGGCGTTCACTAAACTTGTTGTGTATTACCTTGAATTGGAGTCATCATGTTGTGTAATTTCACTTAAGTTCGTCTTTCCATATGTGCCTTGGGTCATGGACGCGAGACATTTGTTTTATTAGGGTTGATGTGAGTTTATTCTTTTGATGTGGAATTGAGTCGTGTAAGTATGTGTATAAGAATGTTATTACTTTCAACTCTAAATGATTGTTGGTATTTGAACTGGGCTTGATTAGGTAGTGATGTAAGTGTTGTGCATAAGGAATAGTGAATAGAGATGGAATGTATATGGATATATGTTGACAAGGTAAGGCATTAAGATTGGGGGATATAAAAAGGTAATAGTAAGCCTAATAGATTTTTGCGAAAGCAACCTTTACACTAGTAGTAGTGTTTTGTGATCAAGGACGTATTATTTAGTGGTCTAGAAGTGTTGGTACATTAGAGGATTAAAATAAAGGGTGGTTGTGTAGATTTGTAGATAGCCTACGTTTAAGAGTTGGAAGTATTAGGAAGAGACTTAGCTTATACCAAGTCTTGAGTTGAGTGAATTGATTGTACGAAACAACCTATGGATGGTGAGTTGCAATTTTAAGTGAGAGGAAGTAGTAGATCGGACGATGAAAGGTATCTAGAAAACGTTATAGTAATGTATGGTGACGAAACTAATTGATAGTAATTATATACGTGTGATATGAGAGACGATGGTTATATTGTCGTACCGACGTCGGTTTTCGAGGGGTGTTATTTTATAAGATTGAGAAGCGTAATATGTAATGCAAGGGGGTTCAATTATGTTGTTAAGGTATTTTGATAACTTGTATTGTGTGGTATAGCCGTTTAATTTAAGTATGTATGTGCAGGTGTAGAAGTGGTTAGGTGAGACTCCGACCCTATGGATAGTAACATAAAGGTTGCTTGCAAAGTTGTCTTCTAATTATTCAGTGAAATATCCATGTTATGCATTGTGATCTTGTTGTAGTTTTTGTTTGAACTGTGATGTGTGAAGCGAATTTTGAAATACCATGTTTATGTCGGTCGTAAAACTTGGATATTTATTATAATCGTGTGGTAATAGTGGTCGTAAGGCAAATACATCATTTTAGATTCTTTAATAGACGGTGCGTTTGTCGCCGTTGGGAGCCAATTGCGTTTGTGTAGTAGTGTAGGAAAGCTTAGAACAATTTTTGGGAACAATCCAGTTCTGCCAAGTGACACTCGGGCGAGTGCCCCGTTCACTCGACAGAGTGTCGTCTGCTCGGCCGAGTGGCCGCCTCACTCGAATGAGTGGCCTTCTATAGCCCTTATTTTTTTAAAATTCGACCAAATAGTGGGTGTATACTCTTATTTTGCGGTTTATATTAGTCGACTTATGCTTGGATAAGCATGATAGCCCATAGGAGTGATATTCTTGTGATTTGTTTATGTTTGGTCATATTATGTGACATTTTACTTTTTCAAGGTGCAATTAAATGAAAACTGTTTTGACATGAGTGATTTGACGATAAAGCGGATGTGATAAGCTTGCATGGTGCATGTTAGTTATAGTGATATTATTTTGTGAAAACGATGTTCATGTCATGTGATGGGTGCAAATTATGTGTTATATAGTGATTATTTGCTTGATTGAGTATGTCAATGTTCCTGATGAACAGAAGTGTCGATGGTGGAAGGAAACGAGTACGAAAACACATGTGTGATCATGTGGGGGAGTTGACGCGGTATATACGTGACATGGTGTATGCGGAAAATGGAAGTGATGAACACGATGAGTCACATCACGAGTAATTTTGACATTTCTTAATTGTTTCACGGAGTCCGTATATTTTTGTGATTTGATGCATATCCATGTGATTGTGTGAGATTTGACGTGACATACACACACACACACACACACACACACACACACACATATATATATATATATATATATATATATATATATTTGGGATCCGGTGAGAACCACCTACATAGTGAGAACCGTGAGAACTCCACCTTAATGATTTTATTTCTAAAAAAAACTACATATTTTGGATTCAGCATAGAATTTTATGTCTAGATAACATATTTCTTGGTCCAAAAAGTATAAATTATTGACCGGAATCGAGAAGAGAAACATTTTATTAATTTTGATGCACCTAGTACTCATTTTTCATGTATCTAACAATTTTCACGCACCTAGAACTAGTTTTCGTGCACCTAGAGCCTGCTATTTTCATGCACCTAGTAATCATTTTCATGCATGTAGCAATTTTCATGCACTTAGTATTGGTTTTCGTGCATCTATAGCCATTTTAGTATACCTAATTGTATTTTTGTACATTAAGTTTACATTTTGTTAATAAAATCAAAATTTTTTGTTTAGCTATACTAAAAATGTGTTAGAATAAACTAAACTAAAGGTAAATGATCCATCAAAACTTTCGGAACAAGATTTGATGAAGATTTAGTAAGGGTTCTCACGGTTCTCATTATGTTAGTGGTTCTCACCGGATCCTGACCATATATATATATATATATATATATATATATATATATATATATATATATATATATATATATATAGATAGAGAGAGAGAGAGAGAGAGAGAGAGGAGTTCTAATGAGTCCACAATTTTTGTTGAGTCCCTAAGTCCTAATCTCCGCCACCCATTTTTTTAGTGTAACTTTAGTACTTTATGAGTGTAACTTTAGTCCATGAGTGTAAATTTAATTCTTTAAGAGTGCAACTTTAATCATTTAAGGCCATTTTTTAATATAAAAATTTGAATTTTATCATTTTAGGCCATTTTGTTTATACAAAAAATTGAATTTGTGTGATATAATATTATTTAAAATATATAAATTTGAATTTATGTAATTTTAACGATTTATGTAACTTCAATCCGTTATGAGTGTAACTCTACTATTTTACAAGTGTAATTTTAGTATTTTAAGGATGTAACTTTAATTTTTAAAGTCATTTTTTATGTAAAAATTTAAATTTATGTAATATTTAATTCATGTTGATTTTTTATAATTTTAACACAAGTTTATGTAACTGTACTCATTTACGATTGTAACTATAGTCATAATAAGTGTAATTTTAGTCCGATATGAGTGTAACTTTAATCCGACAAGAGGGTAACTTCAGTCCGATAAGAGTGTAACTTCAGTTCGATAGGAGTGTAACTTCAGTCTGATAAGAGTGTAACTTTTGTCCGATAAGAGTGTAACTTTAGTCATGACCATTACCACCACGACCACCCTTCTTTCTCACGACCACCTCAACACGCACTCGACACCTTTTGACCACCGCCACCTCGCCACCTTCTGACCACGACCATCAAACCACCAAGAGCCAACCCCATAAAAAAAACAAAGAACTGAAAAAAAAAAACGACAACAACACAACTACTCCCACCATCAGCACCCACCACCACCAGCACTACAAAAAACATGAAATCTAAGAAAAAACACAAAAAAAACGAGATCTGAGAAAAAAAAAGAAAAAAAATTACAACACTCCCCACCACCCACCGTCATCACCCATCGCCACCGCCAAAAAAGTAAAAAAATACTCACCACCGTTAACAACCACCACCACCACCGGAAATAAAATGAAAACGAAAAAAAAAAAACACAAAAAAACGAGATTTGAGAAGAAGTGAGGGGCTGGCCATGGTGGCGGCGTTGGCAGGAGTTCTGGACGGGTCAACAAGATGGCAGCGTAGGAAACGTGGTGGCGGCATGGTGTAGATCCCGGCAGTGGAGGACACGAGTAGAAGTAGAAAGGTGTGGTGGCGGCGTGGTACCACCGGAGTTGGTGGATGAAGATTGGAAGGGAGAGAAGTGAGAGAGAGTTGTGGAGGCAGTGAAATGAGAGTGGGAGAGATGTGAGAGTTAGGGTTTGTTGGTTTTTATATCTCAACCCTTTATTTTAATTTAATCTCAACCATTCATTTATTAGATCTAAGGGCTTTGATGAGGACTCGAGGACTCACCCTAAAAGGGTGGACTTATAGGATCCCATTTCTATGTGTGTGTGTGTGTGTGTGTGTGTGTGTGTGTGTGTGTGTGTGTGTGTGTGTGTGTGTGTGTGTGTGTGTGTGTGTGTGTGTGTGTGTGTGTGTGTGTATCACCAACGTAAGTCGATAGTTACTTATGAGATTAGAACGTTAAACCTCGGGTTTGACTTCGTGCTTTGACCTTCGGGAGACCCATAGACTAAGACTTATATCAACGACATTATGAACATACGAGATTTGACCATAGACTTGTGTAGTAGAGAAGTGGTTGGTAAACCCGGGAAGTGATGGCTTGGGGTATTAGATGATGAGTCCCTTGAGAGTACCTTATGAGTATTGAACGTTGAGCTTCGGGATGAAGTTCTCTTTTAAGGGGAGTGAAAGTAATAATTCGGAATCTAAAGAAAGAAAATGAGCATAGTATGTATAAGACAAGCGTATGAGTAAACATATGAGTATATGAGATGATATAAGATAAAGGAAAATGTGTGAGCTTGTGTGGGCCTGGTGAGAGAGATGAGAATCATTTTGGCATAATAGAAGTAACGATGACGGTAAGAACCTCGAGAGAGTACTTGAGAATAAGTGATGAGACTTCAGGGAGTAGTCGGAAAGGAGAGAGAGGGAGGTGAATTTCGGGGACGAAGTTCGTTTTAAGAGGGGAAGAAAATAATACCCCGAATATTTGTATAGTGCACTCGGCCGAGTACAGCTGATTACTCGACTTAGTGGAATCCTGCTCGACCGAGCATAGGACTACTCGACCGAGTAGATCAAGTGTTGTTTATATCAGCTTCTGGAGTAAGTCACTCGACCGAGTAGAGCCACACTCGACCGATTGATCCGCGCACTCGACCGAGTGACCTGTCATTGTCACTAATTACGCGTGTAAGCCTTAATAGTGGGTATTATCCTTTAAACTCTTTTTCAGATCTCTTTCCCTCATTCCCTTTCCAAACCATATCCTCTTATATCTCAAAATCCCACAAAACACTCTCAAAACCCCTCCATCCAAAATTCAAGATCTAAAACTATTGGTGAAGAGATAACAAGGTTTAACCACTTTCCCTTGTTCCTTATCACTTGGTGAGTGACATACTACCTTTAACCTTTAATTTTAGACACTTTCATTTAAGACTCAAGCCCTAGAATTTGGGGGGTTTTTGGTGAGTGGATTAAATAGTAATCTTTATGGGTAGTATAAGTACGTAAGTGGGTAACTAAGGGTTAAGTAGTATTATTAGTTGTTGTAGAATGTTTTGTGATAGTTATTATGTAATTATTTAGGATGAAACGGTTTTATGAGATGGATATTTGTTAATTTCGAGTGGCTTATGGAGTATGCTAAAAGGTAGGTTAATCCTAATCGGTTTCAATCTGTAACTTTAGTGGTTATTGCATTATAACATGCTTGTCGTGAATTCATATGTTACTAGAAATGCATTATAATATGATATTGGTTTAAATGACTTCATGAGTTGGAATATTGAGGAATTGACATTCATATCTTATTTGGGATCGTGTATCCTGATGAGTCGATAATTGGCATGTTATGTGGTATCTTGCAATATTGTGTTTCTCTTGTACATTGGAGGACATGGTGGTTTATGATCGGTTACATGTTGTTGAGGAAACATAAAACGGTTGGGAGACCGTCTTATGCTTGAATTCCCTCTTGGAGCTTCCAACTCCAAGAGGGATGTGCACATTAAGGGGTTGAGTTACGAAGCGACTCGTGTCGTTGTGGCACGGCGTCTGGCAGGGGGTCAAAGTCGCTCTTGGGCCCGATACCACAGACGTGTTCCGAGTACCTGTTTGTGAGGTGTGGTGTCGTGGGCGTGTCTCTGGCACCGGTGGCTGTGGGTATATCTAGGCGTGTCCCGGTACTGGCGTGGTGATTATATAATATTGTATCATTTATATCATTGGCCTGTGTCTATCCATATGATATTTCGATCATATGAAGAGCAGGTTAGGTACAGGTTGGTTTGATGTCACGCGGGAGACGGGACGTGCATCGGACTTGGAGTCGAGTAGCATAGATAGATAACTTAGATGGTAGACGAGTTGTACAATGTCTAGTTCACATTTATTGTTCACTTATTCATTCATTTGTAAATCACTAAACTTGTTATATGTTTAAGTTGTTCTTTAAATTGGAGTTTGATGGTAACATCCTTCTATTACCTAGGCCGGGTAAGAAGGGGGTGTTACCGAGGATATTTAAAAATGGTGGTTATAGGGAGGACTCCACCAAAATCATTTGATGTTGGCATGTTCATTAGCATTGTCCATGTTTCTCAACGCCCTTAGCAACCGATCAAAGGCTTGGGAACAATCTTCAAATAAGCATATATAGAACGATGGCCATTTTAGCATAAAAGAGAGCTTGTTACTTGTTGTTTCATTCACCTTGCCCTTAGCATTTGGCCTTTTGCGATGCTTTCAATTAACAAGCCCATGATTCTTGTCGACAGAAGGTATGAAGTATGGCTCATAATCATCTGGAGGCTTCCGCTCTCTTCCATCTGCTTCAAATTTCATGATGATAGAATTTTGGCTTGTCAATCCTTCGATAGTAGAAGAAGAATTCACATTCCGTTTATGAGGGGATGGTTGAAGGATAAGAGGCGGAGGGGTCAACTTCTCACCAATTGAGGTCATTCATGCTGTCATTGTTGTTACTTTTTTCTTGACCCCCGTTAGAACTCAAACTATTTTCGAAAAAGAGAGCTTCATTTTCTTCCAAACTATGATCAAAGGTGCCAACATCATAATTTTCCTCTTTACTTGTCCATTCTTCGGAGATAGCAAAATCAATTTCATCAATCTCCTCTTCTCAAGTTTTACAATTGCTCCCACAAGTGTCAAGGGAACACACTTCTTCTACATGTATAATAGAAGGAAATTGTGGTGGGAGGTCTTCCTCATCAACGTCACCATAGGTGTCCAAAATAGGAGAAACAATGCTAGTAGGTGAGCTAGATACATGAGGCAATTTAGACATAGCTGTTGTCTCACAATTGGCCTGCAACTCATATTCACCATTCCTCTCCTCCCCAACTTCATCATATTCTAATTCATCATCCACTCTTGGTCTATAACCAATAAAACACTCCCCATCTTCAAATGTTACACCTTCATATTCACATTCATCAAGAGTGTTTGTAAAGTGGGGTACAAGTTGAAATATGGGATGCTCAATGCTTAGAATTTGGCGAGGTGGTGAGATGGTTGCATAGGTTGCTTCATAGTGGCCCTTAAACTCTTCTTCACCCTCGCTATATTCTTCATTGAGCTTTTGGGTGGCTTCCATTTCTGCAATTTGATTGTCCAACTCCTCACCATGGGTAACAATATTTTGGTAACATTGTTCCCTAACTTCGCTCTCTTCTAGAATTTGCATGAAGAAATTTTGTTGGTCTCTTAGCATTTGGAGAACCACATATTGCATATCAAGGTTATGCTCATTCTCTTGTTTTGGGTAGATAGGAGATTGGTTATGTTGTGGTTGTTCATTGTAGGATGACATTTGGCATTTGTTGCAAAGTGGGTTTTGGGAGGGTGGTTTTTGTGGATTTTGGGTGTGGGGGCTTTGGTATGGGAAGTTGTGGAGTAATTTGGGTTTTCATTATAGAAGTCATAGGATAGGTGTGTCTTTTCTTGTTCAACAAACCCTCTCCATTCATACAAGTCATACCCATTTGCTCCACCTTAGCTTGCCCATATTCTTCTTGTCATCATTGGTGCTAAAATATGGAAACAACTACAAACAAGGAAAACTGCAAGAAAACGGTAAAAACGACCTTGAGGAACAAGTTCCTCAAGGTAAAAGCGCAAATAAAATAGACAAACAAGTAAGAACTACTCAATCACATAAAACCGTCCCCGGCAACGGCGCCATTTTGATGTAGAGCGAGTCGTTGTTTACTCAATCAAACACATTTATAAATCCAACAACTAATAAGTGGTAAGACGGAGTTGATCCATGGGACGGTGTGCATTGGGTTCTAAGTCTATATATTCTAAGAATGCAAGTGTCACAATTGTTTCGGGTTTTATAAATAACTAAATTAATGAAAATAATGCAAACAAAACAAGATGTAAACAAATAATTAAAGACACTGGGGTGTCATGAGATCATAGGGGTGATCAAATGGTAAGTCCAAAGGTATGAGTCTAGTATTTGGTCAAGGTCGTAGTAGAACAGGACCAGAAATTTTGGTCATGCGGTCCATAGGTCGAGTCGGGTTAGCTTCTGGCGTACACCCAGTCTCCCCACTAACATAGGTCATGGTCTAACAATCCTCGTGGCTTTCGATCTTACGGGAATTGTTAAAAAGGTTGAGAATCCTGCAAGATTGTCAATCATGTATTTCATCAAACATAACATGTGCACTAGGCTAGAACTACAACAATTTTAATCAACCAAAAGAACTCATTAAGCATGGATCTACCATCTAATCATTCCCCTAATGCCCCATTAACCCAAACTAAAAGACTAATCATTACAGATCATGATTATCATGCTAACAATGGCGTCAGCATCATAACACCAGTAAACATGATGATTAAGAAAGGTAAAAAATAAAGGATTAACAAGAGATAAAGAGAGATTAGAAACAATACCAACGAACAAAGCAATAAAGGAGAATCTTTGAATAAAGATGAAGACTTGTCAGTGATCTTCAAGCATAAACCCCAGAGATCCAAGACTAAACTAATTAACAAATATTAAAAGATTGATTATTGAAAGAATAATATAAATTGATGAAATATTAGTTTAAATTGAGGAAAGATTAAGTCTAATCTACTCCTAATCTAATCTAAGAGGGCTTGATCTAATCTAGGAGGGCTTGATCTAATCAAAGGAGGCTTAATTATAACACCCCCATATACCAAGGTGCCTTATTAAGGACCACCTCATCATATAAAGGCACTACCATCTCGGTTGCCCGAGGTAAGTAGATCAAATAAACAATAACAGAACTTTTATTAATGAGCTTTAGCGTTTACAACATAAACCAACGTGAGAAAAATTACAACATATACAACTAAAAGAACTACTAGACATGAGTGACAGCGGCATCTAGATCGACAGCGTGATGACTCGATTCCCTTCCATGACCCGCAAGCATCATGACTAGCAATACGTGCTAAACCAACTGCTCACCATCCCCGAATGGATCACCACAGTTTTACAACACAACAACGGGATCAGTTCACTAAGTAATTAAGATAAGCAATTCATAAGAAACAACCAGAACAACGACTATAAAATCATCCTCCAATTTTAATCATGCCTCATATCTCACTACACACTCAAGTGTGTAGTCTTGCCAAATTACTGCCACAACAGATAATTCACACCGCCAGTGGGGAACCGCATCCTTGCCCACCTAAGCTCCACTCATCGCAGTGAGCAATAACCCATCTCCATTAATGTGCACATCCCCCTTGTGGCGGGTTCCGCAAGGGGCAAATCAAGGGCATAAAGCCACTCCCGCAAGTGACTCCACTCAGCCGAGGACACACCTCACCAGCATAGCCAATCCACCACAACTCCAACAAACAAGAAAGACAAGCCAACACAATACTAATCATACAATTACCATCATAATCACCACATCTTAAATTCATGGTACAATCAATTGAGTAGGGAAACCTTACCTTTTCGCTATTCCGTGTAAGTGCATCCAACAAACAATCAACGCAAGACTTCGTGATAATCCCTACAAGTAGCAACCACATCCTATTACTAGACTATTGAAGACCTACTGAAAGATGATGACGAAACACAAACTCAACTTGAGACACAAACCGATGCCGTCATGGCCATGAGAGTGTGTAGGGTGATGAGGGATAAATGGGAGAGAGAGAGATTAGGGTTAGAAAGAGAAAGGAACCGTCGATATAAAATGGGGTTTACGATTCCGCGTTTTATAATAACACGTTAACTGACGTGGTACTCGGTCGAGTATACACATACTCGGCCGAGTATCCAAGCTACTCGGCCGAGTGACCTTAACTTGGTCGAGTAACAAGTAACGTTGGTCTACTAACCTCTCATGTATCCCTTGCTAAGGCTCTCCTTTGATAAAAAAGTCGGTCCACGGGTCCTTAAACAGGCGGGTATTACGGTCTCCACCCCCCCCCCGCCTTAAAAGAAACTTCGTCCCCAAAGTTCATCCCACACTTCCCAAAACAACAAGATAAGGCACCTAAAGAAACACCTAATACTCACGCGACAACGAATGCCAAGTAAGACTATGACGCGTACAAGACTAAGTTATAATCATCTCTTGACATAGTTTTGCCAAACATGATTTCACTATCCTCTCGCTGTATGCAATCATCAAACAATTTAAGAACAAGGTTGATATCGTAAACCAATTAAGTTATGAAGTCCCGACTTTAAATATTTAAAGTACACATTACAGAAGTTTTGTAACAACCTAGAGATCCGAAAGTAAAACAAAGGTGAAACATAGAAAAAATTCTGTTAACTTTACTAGGATTTTTACCGCGATGTTATCTACCCCTCTTAAAAGGAACTTCGTCCCCGAAGTTCACACCAACCATAAAACGAAACCCGCAAACGCTTAACGAAACAATAATCATGGAACATATATCACGTTACTTGACAAGTAAGACATGCCTGGAACATAAGTAAGACAACCATCATGTTCATGCAATTAGAAATGAGGTACATGCAACATAGACAAGGAGAGGTGTAAACTGCACACACTACTTTAACTAGTATGATATAATTGTCATACCGCCATCCACACCAGTTCCTATATCATTACTATCTCGATACCGAGTCAAACGATGTCCCGCCATCATATAAGCCGTATCCATATTATTCAAGACTCCTTCCGAAACTAGGACACTCAAGGATGCACATATAATAAAACAAATACTAAACTTTATTGTTCAACAAGCTTAAATAACAACAAATGCAACGTCCAGATACTCTGTCAAGTATCGAAGAGTACTCGTTCAAGTTCGCGATACTCGGCTGAGTATCAGCTTGCTCGGCCGAATCTTTGAGTCCATAACTAGATTTTCGCAATTTATGTCTATAACATAGAGACATTATCCTGCAAAGCACATCATATGTCTACTATCAATGCAAATTTCATGGTCTTAGCCTACCTAATTAGCAGTACGAAGAAAACAAGTAGTTGCCTTATGGCCGATTACAAGCATCCAAAAATAAAATAAGCACGATAAAAGATTAACAAACATCCGACAATAAGTCCAGAAAACAAAACGGAACTCAAATGTCCGCATCCTCCTCCATATCCTCTCCACCCCCAGTACCAGATGTCCCTGCTCCCTGATAAGCTCCAGATGAGTAGCCTCCACCTCCGGTCCATCTCCCTGCCTCGCCTAGTTGACTGCCGTAGTTGGCTCCCCATGGTCCTGCGAGGCAGCCAAACTCGGTCTCCGTCGATGGTGTCCAAGTGTTGGCGTCCACCCCATAACTACGAAACACCCCGGTGTCAACCCCGGGTCCTCTCCATCAAACCGGTTGTGCCAACTCCTTCCCTATGCCCTGGTTATAAGCCATCTCATGCATGTTCCGTAGCACGAAAGTAGTAGAGATCCGCTCGGTCAGCTCACTAACCTGCATCCTAGGATCGTGGACGGTGGGGTAGGGCGAGTACTGCGATGGGTAGAAGCTAGGTGCGGTGTAGGAAGGCTCAGTCTTAGTCTCGGCCTCTCGAGCCACTCTCCCTCAACGGTGCTCACGGGGTGGGAGGAACGATCGCCTGCTTCTCCGATGTAGTGATCGGCTCCGGCAAATCTAGGAGAATGGCGGGATCAATCAAGTAAAACTGAGGCTCAGGTTGACGTTCCCCTCTCCCCGGGTCATACTTCTCCAAGTGGTTCACCACCGGTAGGTTTTCGGGATCGGGAAGCACCATCCACTTAGACCTCCCTCACCCTTCAAGCCAAGGACCCATCATCTAGCCTCATAAGCCAATACCTCTCATCCATAGTAGGAGCAGTCTCAAATAACCCAGTTCCTGATGCAGGTGGGGCCTTAAAATCGGTCAGTCTCTGAGCCAAGCGGGTCACTATAGCCCACAAGTAAGGTAAAAGCTCAGCGACCGTGCCATAAGAGCTAAGCTGGACCATACAACCCCGGGAGCTCTGTAGTGAAAACGCCTCCTCCGACGAGGGTTGAGATAGGACATCAACAACATAACCTCATGAGTGTTCAACTTGCTCATGTCATCAAACAGTAGGCAGGTCATCATACTTAGGAATATACGGAGTGACACATGTTGAACATCATTAATCAACATGGCACTCGCGCTCTGAATAAGTCTCCCGGTCAGATAAGGTAGATAGTGAGGTGCCCCACTGTTTTTTCCAACATTCCTCAAGTATCCATTCTTTTCAGTCTATAGCCCAAGGTGGTCAACAAACTCATCATGGGTCAGGTTATGGTCATCGTTCATAAGGCAAAAGGAAACGGTTTTCTCATCTACCTCATAGACAAAAGAGCTCAAAAACTGCAAGGTAAGGTATGGGCAAGATATCCGACTCCACCCCCAAGGTCGTCAAAATGTCATGGTCCACACAACGAGTCAGCCTCATTGTCAAGCCCATTAACAAAAGCAGCCCGCTGCTTAAACTCAGAAAAGATTACCGATGGATAATCGTTCACCGGAGGAACAAAAGGTTCTTGGCTAGATTGGCGAGTCTCCATGGTGGCATTAGCGCGAGTCCGCTTCTTTGCAGGTGCTTTTGGTTTCGGCATGCGGCAAAAAGAGAAATTCAATAAAAAAAAAATTTTTTTGGAAATTTCACCATGATAAGGACTATGTTTTTCAGTTTACACACTTTTAAGACAGAGTTTTAAGACGGATTTTTCTCTCAAAAGAGATGACATACCAACCAAATAAAGGCATTATTATCATCAATTAAACCATAAAGAACATCCTAGAGACAATCTAGGTGACCAAAAATCAAAGCTTTGAGGCAAAACCCTAGAAAAGTTTTGACATAAATCGATGGATTTGAGCATAAAAACTGTATTTTGCATGAATAAGTCGATGTTTAAGAGCAATTTCAACAAAAATACCACCATAAAAGTACAAAACTTTGGATTACAAGAGTAAAATTTCAGATTTTGGGGCAAGTATTCCATTAATTTGATTAAAAGCAAGGAAGATTGATTAGTTGCATTACCGTAGTTGAAAAATGATTAGATAGAACAAAGCAAGAGCAAATTCAAGAAGAAGTTCAACCCAAAAATCACCCAAGTTTGTTTTTGGGAGAGAAAGTTTGAAGAGTATGTGTGTAAAAGTGAAGGTATGAGGCGGAAATTAGAGTTTAAAGGAGTTATAGGGTTTTCCGGAAATTCCGGAGTTGGACCGCGATTTTGGGGTACTCGGTCGAGTATTTGCTCTACTCGGTCGAGTACTCAGAGATCAGTAGCTGGATTAAATCGTCTTTCAAAGTACTCGGCCGAGTGCCTTTATATTCGGCCGAATTTGGCCTACTCGGCCGAGTTCAACTGGTCAGTGACGGAATTTGAACAGTAAACATTGTTCGAAGTTCCATTTAATCGGGGCTCGTCACATTTAGACCTCACTTCTAGCATACACAAGGCAACTTTACGCTGTAAGCATTCATTACGATTTACTTAGCAAAACATGTTACACTTCACATAACCTGTTAGTAAGACAATTCATGCCGCAAGCACATATATCCCATCAACTTGATATTATATATATATATATATATATATATATATATATAGGGTCGGGATCCGGTGAGAACCACTAGTATAATGAGAACCATGAGAACCACTTAACATCCCTTGGATCTAATAATACGCTGAGATTACCTTAACCAAACCCCCAACTTTTTTCGCGCGTCCCCCCCAAACCCGCGTAATATCAGTCATTTTCTAATTCTGCTTCTCTCTCATCATTCTAACCTTCCTCCATCGCCTCTTCCATCATCAAATTCCTGTTTCTTTTTCTCTACAATCGAACGATAAATTCTTCGACAATCAACCTTTCGACGCTGCTTCAATCAATGACGCCTTTAAATTCGAGGTAAAATTTCGATCTTCATGATTATTTGTTGTGAAATTAGTTGATTTAGTCGATTAAATTAGATTGTTCGTGAAATTAGGGATTGATTAACCGATTAGAGTTCTTAATTGAACAATTATGCTTCTGAATTTAGGATTTCGTCAATTAAATTGATGAAACTGAGAAATTAGGGTTAGGGGATTTGAGAAATTGGTTGAAACCATGAAATTAGGGTTTGATTCGTCTCTTAAGTTTCTGGATTGATAAATCATGCTTCCGAATTTAGGGTTTCATGAATTAAATTGGGGAAACTGAGAAATTAGGGTTGGAGACCGTTTATGTGCATCAAAATCTTGTTTATGTGCATCCAAATTCTTGTTTAGGTGCATCAAAATGTGATTTTGTGAATCAAATTGGCTTAATTGAGAAATTAGGGTTTCATGAATTAAATTGGGGAAACTGAGAAATTAGGGTTGGAGACCGTTTATGTGCATCAAAATCTTGTTTATGTGCATCCAAATTCCTGTTTATATGTATCAAATTCCTGTTTAGGTGCATCAAAATGTGATTTTGTGAATCAAATTGGCTTAATTGAGAATTTAGGGTTGGAGAAATTGTGAAATTGCCTACATTTGTTAAAATCAGGGACTCCATTTCATGAATTATCTTTGTTGTATTGTTGCTTATTTAATTTTTGACATTTCTTGTTGCGGAATAACGACAAAGACAACTCCTCAATACTATCACAAACTTCTTCAAATGTCATTACAAACGAAGGAGCGAATGTTGAAGCTAATGCATGTCAGCCTATATTAGAAATATCTGCAATAGCAGTTGAACATGATGTTCCTGAAGTTGTGACTTTCGAATTTGTTGAAGGTACAATTCTATTCATCCTAGTAGTTGCTTAATGTTTACAGCATTTTTAAGGTACATTTCATATGCTTTTGTATCCCTCATCTTTCTTACTTTAATTGCACCACATATGCAGATATCATAGTAGAGGAGGCGAGGACGAGGAGAGGAGCGCGTGAGAAGGTTCTTCAAGCAACACGAATCGGGTTTTTGAGTGTCTCAACCATCTTAAGCCTGCTATTGGTATGCTATTCGATAAGCTTGAACTAGGTGTTGAGTTTTATGAAGCATATGCAAAAGAATGTGGGTTTGTGACTAGATTAAGCTCACAAAAGTCTAAAAATGGTGTCGTTACGCATAAAAAAGTTGTGTGTAATAAGGCTGGAGTATGTGAAGCGAAAGGGAAAAATCACAGGAGGCAAAGGACTAGGATAGAATGTCCTTCTTGTATTAAATTTAAGCAAATTTTGGAGGAAGGTTCTGATATGGGTAAATACCAAATACATGATTTTCATGAAGGTCATAATCATATGCCATAAACACCATCAACAATGGTACATTTGACATAAACGAGTGAGTTGAATGTAGTTCACAAAAAAATGATAATTGACAACTCCAAAAATAACATAGGTCCAGTTAAGTCGTATAGGTTGTTCAAGGAGTATGTTAGAGGTTATAGGAATGTGCGTGCGTCATTGGAAGACTTTAAGAACTTTTCTAGAGATATCAAAAATTATTTATCAGAGGGGGATGCTCAAATGCTTATTGAGCATTTTATGAAGATAAAACACATGTGTCCATCTTTTTATTTTGATTTTGAGGTAGACGAGATAGGTCGATTGTCACATGTGTTTTGGGCTGACCCTATTAGTATTAAAAACTATTTGCTATTCGGGGACATGACCTCTTTTGATACGACCTTTAGAAAAAACAAGTGTAGGATGATATTTGGCCCTTTTACAGGGGTGGTTAATCATAAGAGATGCGTGACCTTTGGGGCTGGACTTATTATTAATGAGAGTAAAGAGTCCTTTACTTGGCTATTTACGAAATTCGTAGAGGCTATGGGGGGTCGTCATCCAGTTTGTATGATAACTGATGAAGATGCGGGGATAGAAGAAGGAATGAAATTAGTCTGGAAAGACAAGGTGCAACACAGATATTGCATGTGGCACATACTAAAAAAGTTGCCTGAGAAAGTAGGGCATGTAATATGTAAAGATACTTGAGTTTCAAGAAGATAAACCGATGTGTTTGGAGGGAAGATGTGGAGCCGCCTGAATTTGAGGAAAGGTGGACAACAGTAGTTGAATCTCATGGGTTGTCGGATAACGAGTGGCTTATGGAGAAGTACAACATTAGAAATATGTGGGTTCCAACTTACTTTCGTGATCTTTTTTTTTTAGGAGGTTTGATGAGAACGACCTCCAGTCGAGTCGAAAAACCACTTTTTCAAAGAACTTCACTAATCCTAATTTAACCCTAGTTGAGTTTTGGATGAGATTTGAGAGTGCAATGGATGCTCAAAGATGGACTCATTCGAAACTCGTTGCACAATCAAAAAACTCCTTCCCCCAGTTGTCGACTCCATTAGCCCTAGAAAAGCATGCATCAGAAATCTACACTCCAACAATTTTCGGCGAGTTTCAAAAGGAAGTCGAAGCAGCTTGCTATTCATGTGGTGTTGGGGATAAAGAAAAAGATAAAACCTATCCAATTCTATACACAGATATCATAGATCAAATTCGAAAAAAACGTATAAGGTTTGTTTTAATAAGGATGATGTTTCAGTGGTATGCACTTGCAAGAAGTTTGAAAGACATGGAATACTCTGTCGACATGCTCTGTGTGTTTTTAAAGATCGGGGAATTCAGAAAGTTCCAAGTGACTACCTGCTTAGTCGATGGAGCAAACTAGCAACCTGCGAGCCAATCGTCGGCCCTAATGGCCAGTTTCTTACTGATTGTACATCAATGGATGTACAGAAAAACAAAGTTGGCGAGTTATGGTCAGAGTTGTTTACTTGTGTGGCACTCGTTGAACAGAGTCCTGGGCATTGTGATGAGTTGCTTGGGATTTTGCGTGAGTTCAAGGAAAGGGTAAAAATTACCCCTGATGAAAGTACAAATACTGGTATTGCAAAGGTAAAGGACAAGAATGCTGAAATTGGGATGCATTTAGGAACAAACATTCCTAGTAAGATTAAGGTTTTGCCTCCAAGGCAGTGCAAAAACAAAGGCTCGGGAAAAAGGCTGATCTCACAAAGAGAACGAGCTGGGGAAGTGAACAAGAAAGCGATTAGAAAATGCAGGGCCTGTGGGGAGATGGCGAACCAGGACAATAGGAATTGTGACCGAAGGACAACCGACAATGAGTAGAGTAATTTTTTATTTTACCTTATTGAAAAATTCGGGATTTTTATTTTATTTGATAGATATTGGACATTTGCCTTATTGAATAATTCGGGACTTTTATTTTATTTGATAGATGTTGGACTTTTTTTCTTAAAACGAATGAATGTAACACTTATAGAATGTAAAACCTGAGTGTTCCTGTCACCATTATTTCGTGCACATACAACGGTATTTCATGCACATACACATGTATTTCATGCACAAAGAACGTTATTTCATGCACACATTATGCGAGTATCAAGAAACCTTACGACGATTAATTTATTCACTGTTTCACCAGATTTGGTAATCCAAAATGAGAATATCACTCCAAACTCAAAAAAATAATAAAAAGCCCTAATGCAAGGCGATATTGAGGCGGCTTCAAAGGCGATTTTCTGCCATTGCTAGGGCTAAAAAATTTTCTTCATTATGGCTCGTAATTCTGCATCAAAATCAAGAACTAAACAATCTGCTAGTAAGAAACATAACAATTCTAATGGAAAAACAAAGAAAAGCCGTAGTGGAGGAGGAAAACAGGGACCTTCAGAGGATGATGTAATACGTACCAAACCCATGCATGAGATTAATGGTGTCCAGGGGTTATCCTTTGATGATGAAGAGGAGCCCTCTGAAAATGTGCAGTGGGTGACACGAAGAGGTAAGAAACCAGTTTCTACAGTACAGATTAATAATCAGACTGAAAATGTTTCCCCCCCTGTTTTGGATGTCTCGAATGCAAAATCGGTTAGTCCTATTGCTTAAACCCCACAGATTATGCAATTCTCGTTAGAGGATGTGCAGGAGGAGGTGATTACTGGAATAATGCGGTGGTGTGTTTTGTCATAGGGGCAAATCCACCATGGGAGGTCTTGGAGGGTTTCATTCATAGAATTTGGAATATGTATGGTGTTGATAAAATCTCTTTTCTACCAAATGGCATTTTTTTGGTTCGGTTTAACACTTTGAAGAGTAAAGAGGAGGTTCTGAAGGCCGGGTATCATATGTTTGACAATAAACCACTTATAGTTAAACCATGGCAAAGTGATGTGGATCTTCTGAAAGAGGAGGTCAAAATAGTTCCAGCTTGGGTAAGGTTGTATGGACTACCTCTCAAATTCTGAGGTAAGTGTTTACCCAAGATTGTTGAATTGGTAGGGCCTTTTGTTAGGAAGGATCAAGCCACAGAAGAAAAAACCAGGTTGGGATTTGCTAGGGTTTTGGTGGAACTGAAAGTGGGGCATAAATTTCCATCTAGTGTGCAATTTAAGGATGAACATGGTCAACTTCTTCACATTAAAGTTGAATATGATTGGAAGCCCACCATTTTCTTAAAGTGTAAAGGGATGGGACATGAAACCAGTGAATGTAGAAAGACACAAACTAAGACACAGTCCAAACCAGTTATACGCAAAGAATGGAGACCAGTGCCTAAAGTTGCATCTGTTTTTATCTCCTACAGAGTTTCCTGCTCTACCATGCACACCAATTGTTTCCTCACAACAGAATGAAAAGACTGACAGTGAGGAAGAGGAAATAATTGATTTGGACAAGATTGAGCAGCAACAGAATAGTGCAGAACAAACTGGTGACCCTCCTCCTCAGCCTGTTTCTCATGAATAACATAGGTTTTTGGAATGTGAGAGGGCTTAATAGTGTAAATAAATAGAAAGTAGTTAAGAATTTTATGAATAAGCAGCAAGTTGGATTGTTTGGCCTACTTGAAACAAAAATAAATGGTGATAATGTGAATAATATCTCCCTCAATCTTTTTGATGGCTGGTGTATTACCACTAATTGTCATACTCATAAGGGAGGAAGAGTGTGGTTGCTATGGCAACCTCAGTTGTTTGATGTTACTATTTTAATTTGCAGTACAACCCTCAGTTCATTCATGCTAGGATTAAGGGCAAAATTAATGGTAATTGGTTCTATTTAACCATGGTTTATGCCTTTAATGAGGGAAAAGATAGAGTAGAATTATGGAGTTATTTGAATCAGTTTGCAAGCACCTGCAGTGGTCCTTGGGCTATAGCTGGAGACTTTAATACTGTCTTAAACCATGATGAGAGATTAGGGGGACAGACTAGGGCTGAGGATATGGATGATTTTGTGAACTGCATGAGCAATTGTGATATGGTTGATATCCAGGCTACTGGAGCCTTCTATACATGGACAAATAAGCAAGTTGCTGGGAATAGAAAGTTCAGTAGGCTGGATAGATTTTTAGTCAATCCTGATTGGATATCTTTGTATCTGGAAATGGTGGGGCATTTTCATCCTGAGGGACTGCTGGATCATAACCCCTGTTATATCTAATAAGAATCTGAATGCTGCAAAGAATAGAAGCTTTAAGTATTTTAACATGTGGAGCAGTGCTGCTGAATTCATTCCTATGGTTAAGGAGGCATGGGATTATCTTATTAATGACACAAAAATGTTTTGCATTGTAAAGAAATTAAAAGGTTTGAAGCTTAATTTAAAGAAATTAAATGCAACATGTTATTCTGATATTGAGGTCCAGACTGTTGAAGCTGAGCAATTCCTTGAAAAAAATACAAGCTCAGATTATTGATGACCCTCACAATAATTCTTTGATCAATATGGAGGTGACAGCAATGGAGAATTTGAGGGGTTTGATGAAGGCTAGGGGCAGTTTTCTTAGGCAAAAATCTAAGGCTTTGTGGACTGAGGAGGGGGATGTTAATTCAGCCTATTTTCATGGTATAATTAAGAAGAGATGCATGAGGAATACTATTATTCAAATTGAGGATCAGATGGGGACTGTCTGCAATGACAGTCAGAGCATTCAGAATGCTTTTTTAGAATATTATACAGGTCTTCTTGGCAGTAGGAAAGAAACTGAAGGTGTTAAAAGTATTGTTCTTGGATATGGTAAGGCCTGCACTGATGAGCATATTCTTATTCTGAATCAGCCTGTGACTTATGAGGACGTGAAGCAAGTGGTTTTCTCAATTCCCATTGATAAGGCACCTTGACCAGATGGATATACTAGTGGTTTTTATAGGGATTCTTGAGAGTTGATTGGGCATGATATAGTTGCTGCTGTCAAGGATTTTTTCAGCACTAGTCATCTTCTAGCTCAACTGAATGCAACTAACATTAGCTTGATTCCTAAATGTGAGAGACCTACTTCTGTAAAGCAATTCAGACCCATTGCATGTTGCAATGTTTTGTACAAGGTCATTTCTAAATTATTATGCAATAGAATGGCTCATGTGTTACCTGACATCATTCATGAGAATCAAGGAGCATTTGTCCAAGGAAGGTCCATTATAGAAAATGTCCTGATTTGCCAAGATATAGTTCACCAGTATTCTAGGAAGAATGTCACCCCCAGATGTCTATTCAAAATAGACCTGCAAAAAGCATATGATACTGTAGAGTGGGATTTTGTGGAACAATTGCTGATTGGATTGAGGTTTCCTATTAAGTTTGTCTCCCTAATTATGGCTTGCATCAGAACCACATCCTATACTTTGGTCTTGAATGGTAATAATTTTGGGTATTTTCAGGGTAAGAGGGGACTAAGACAAGGTGATCCTGTTTCCCCCTTAATTTTCACTATATGTATGGATTACCTGACTAGACTCATTAATTTTGCTACTGTCAGATGGCCTTTCCATTATCATCCTCTTTGCAAAGGTCTCAAACTTACCCATCTTATGTTTGCTGATGATTTGCTGATGTTCTGTAAAGGAGATGCCCCCTTCATTCTCTTGTTCATGAGAGCCTTCACATCCTTTTCTAATGCATCAGGATTGCAGATGAATGCTACTAAATTTGAGTTCTTTTTTAATGGAATGAATGAAGAATTTCAATTGGACTTATTATCTGTCATAGGGTTTCAGAAGGGGAAAATGCCTTTTAGATACTTAGAGGTGCCAATTCAGCCTGGCAAAGTATCTAAGAAGGACTGTAATAGCCTTGTTGAGAAAATGGTGGTTAGAATCAGAAGCCTTGGAGCTAAGAAAATATCCTATGCAGGCAGGGTGGTCCTCATAAATTCAGTCCTTAACACATTATATAACTATTGGGCTGCTATGTTTGTTATACCTAAGGCTGCAATTAAAAGAGTGAGGCTATTTACAGGAATTTTCTGTGGGATAGTAGTACTGATTACCATAGAGTACCACTGGTGGGATGACACAAAGTTACTAGACCCAAAACTGATGGAGGTTTAGGCATTAAAAAAGCTGTTGTATGGAATTTAGCTTCTGTGGGCAAATTGGTGAACTGGATCTATACTAAGTCTGATAGACTGTGGATTAAATGGGTAGATAGCATCTATCTTAAGGGTGCAAATTGGCAAGACTACACTCCTGCAGCAGACTCCAATTGGACATGGAAAGTATCTGCAAGGTGAAGGACAAGATCAAAGCTGGCTTCACTGAAAATTGTTGGATTCCTCACCACAAAGGGTATACTGTTAGCAATGGTTATGAATGGCTGATGGGTCCACACCCACAACAAACCTGGTCTACTATTGTATGGAGCAACTGGAAAATACCCAAGCATTCCTTTATCTCTTGGGTGATAATGCGGGAAGGTTTAAACACTAAATCTAAACTGCATGCTTATGGTTACTGTCAGGATGCTTTATGCATTTTGTGTGAAGAACAAGCTGAAACAATTACACATCTCTTTGAAGATTGCATTTTCAGCTGCAAAGTTAAGCGTTTCATTGAGGCCTGGGCTGATAGAGCTTTCCTTACTTTCAATGAGATTCAGTCTCCAAATGGTAACAGAATGCAACTGAAAGTTCTGTCTTTGATACTAACAGCATACAGATATACTATTTGGTATCATAGAAATTCTGCAAGGCATAATCTATGTGTCCTAAGACCTGAGTTGGTTGCAAGGCAGTTGAAGGAGTTGGTGCAGCAGAGAATACGAAGTAAAGCAAAGGAAAAGGATGGTCATACTGATTTGAATATCCAAGCAAGTATAGGATTCATGTGATAGATGCAATCTGTTTTGTATTTGCCTATTTTTAGTAGCTGCCTTTTTGCTTTGATTGTATATAGAGTTGGTTTTTTTATACATATATAATATACTGACATTTCACCTAAAAAAAATGAGAATATCCCAACACTAAAATGTGATCAATTGAAATGAATCTTCCTGTACGACAAGTCTTTAAAATTCAAAGTGACGATCCGAGCGAAAATATTAAGAAATCGGAGAAATGTACATGGTTTAATTATGCACATCATGGTTATTTCATGCACGTAGAACGTTTTCCAACGCAAGATTAAGAGAAGTATTAAGAAACCGGAGAAATGTGACCTACCACTACATCCTTCTTTGCTACCACATCCCCAACCGTCAAAGTTAATAATAAAATTCCAAAATCTAAATTAAAATGCAATATTTTAAAAGTTCACTTGAGATTACTTTAAAGTTTGACCATGGACACATGAGTTACATATTTCATGCATGCACACTGTTATTTCATGCATGTGGAACAGTTTTTAATGCATTTACGATGTTTTCAGATTTCATTACAGCCTTTTCGTTGTCCAATTTTGAAAATTGTCTCTCGTTTTCGTTGCCTCGTGACATGTTCGTTATCCAATTTTGAAAATTGTCTCTCGTTTTCGTTGCCTCGTGACATGTTCGTTATCCAATTTTGAAATTTGTTTCTCGTTTTCGTTGCCTCGTGACATGTTTCTAGAATTAGTCCAGAAACATGACTTCATGTCTTACACGCCTTACATATTCCAAAATCTAATATGTACTCTCAAGACTTAGTGTACTACATATTCCAGAATAAACTCCTCAAGAATCTAATATTCCAGGGTCTACTCCCTTTGTACATCCCTCGACTCAAGGAATCAGATCAAAAAATGGCAGTGTTTCGAATTTTGGATTAGGTCATCTGCCACTCCCTTTGCACATCCCTCGACTCAAGTGTTTAGAAAATATCACCTAGTGATAATCCTACAAAAAAACTGGGGGTGAAATACTGTTACATAAAAGTCACTCCGAGACAGAATCTAATGAAAAGAAGATTAAAATTAGGCAAAATTTAAATTAGGCATTCAAGGTTCTTTATATTTACCTTTCTCTTGTTTCGCTTCCATTTGATGAGACGTGCAATCATACTCGTACCATATTCATCCAAATCCTACATATAAATTTTATTTGACAACAAATATTGAAATGCTTGAAATAAAATATACTGAATAATGTTTACAAAAGTTTGTTGAAAAATTTATACCTCGTAAGAACGCTCATCACTCCTTGATGCTTGATCACACAAATTTTCTAGCCACTTTAACAAATAAACTCCACAAGAATACCAATTCTTTTGTTGAGGCACTTGCACAAACTCCCACTGAAAAGTCTTGATCTCCAACAACCTTGTGTATCTTGGAGAGTGTCTTGCGATGATCTCCAAAGCAGGCAGGAGCTATACAAAAACAAGACAGTGAGTGAGTGTGATTGTGGTATAAGGCTATTTAATGCACATGCAAGGGTATGTCATGCACATACAAGGGTATTTCATGCACATAAAGATCACCAACAGTATTTTCATTCGACAATGCATTTTGGGCAGTCAAAAACTGTTGAGCAGCCTTACGGATATAATAAATGAGGGGTAACATGTTTTTGTGCAAAAACTAATAAATCATACCTGTTCAACTAAAAATTTTTGCCTGACTTCACGGCGCCTGGGCAGGTTGGAGTCGAGTATGAAGTTCATCCTTTTCCCAAAGTCAACAACGCATGCAAACCAATGTGATCTCTCCACACAATAAGGAAATAAAGCCTTAAATATTACAAACTAGTCAAGTAGGATGTATCGACTTCAAATGAAAAAAAAATGCATTGGAAAAAAATTGCATGGAAGAAAAAAGTAAGAGAATATTTATTTACCAGTTGGGTTGTGTTTAGATTGAGGGGCAAGTAGTCAAGTAGGACGTATTGACTTCGAAACCCCTTTTTACCGACAACTCCCTGAAATTTGAGAACATTTGTCAAAATTTTTGTCATTTCAAAAACCAAAAACAAGCATTTTACACAATAAGGAATATGAATACCTTTATGATTGTCGGAAAATACACAACACTTGGGTTTTCGATTGTAGTACGAATACCAACAGCATCAATAACCATATCCATTACCCAATTTCCTGGCAGCAAGGTCTGCAGCGCGTCTTGGGTAACTTGCAACCAATCGGTTTCTACAACGACCTCACTAATGATGCACATGTTGCAATTAGGTTAGAAAACACGGAACAACGGAGAGTGGACAAAAACTGAAGTTTTAAAAAAGCAGTATGGTCAGTTAGAACTTACACCTTATTCTTCCCATTATTCCGAATATAATTGATCAAGTGTGCATCTGTATATGATAAATCATCATGTGGCACTTGATTACTGAGAAAAGGGGAAAATAAAAGCTCCTTTATTAACATGGAAAAACGGAAAAACGGAAAACAAAGCTACTTAAGATTTCGCATTACCGAATCTGACCGCCATTCTTGTAAGCCTTTCGCTTTGCGGCCGTCACTTGAAGTTTGTAAGAGTTGTATCGCCAAGTTAGAATTTCATTGCAAACCCTCACAACATAACGTTTAACATCAACTCTCTGAACAATAACAACAAAAGAAATCAACGTCAGTGCCTTCATATTTAATGCACATACAAGGAAAAGTTGAATTAAATAATACAGACTTACTCCCTTTACGACCCACCTTTGAACCTAAGCGTCCCTTAGCCCCGTTGTACATCTCCATATGACGCATGAGGTAAATTCCAGTATCATGCTCGACATCAACGACAACGTGCGGAATATATAACTTAGGAATCAAAAGCCATGAAGACACCAAGTTTGGAATCTTACATGAAAGCGTACTCAACAAGTTCTTCTGATAAAGGTAAAACAATGACAAGTAAATAATCTCTCACAAAAATTAGACGAAAATCAGGCACTTTATTGCAAAAAGATCTGAAGATATACCACAGGTCTAACATGGCGAGAATAGTCAGTTGACGGAGGCATCAAGTGCATCCCTTCTAACAGCTTCTTACTAACATGGTGTAATACTCCGTATTTATAAGTCTTGGGGTACTCTATCGAGTAGGCCTTACTCTGTCGAGTAAGGGTAAGTTGCGTTTTAGAAAAGTTTCTGACCTGTAGGGTACTCTATCAAGTAGCCTTAGGTACTCGATAGAGTGAGGGGGTACTCTATCAAGTAGCCTTAGGTACTCGATAGAGTAAGGGGGTACTCTATCAAGTAGCCTTAGGTACTCGATAGAGTAAGGGGGTACTCTATCGAGTAGCCTTAGGTACTCGATAGAGTAAGGGGGTACTCGATCGAGTAGCCTTGGGTACTCGATCGAGTAGCCGGTTTTACGGGGAGTTTTCTCGGGTTTTGTTAATTATGCGATTAAGGTATATAAGCTTTGTCGTCATTACTGTTTAAGAGAGAAAGCAAGCAAGTTCTTCATCCTAATCGCATTATTAGCAATACCGGAGTTTGGAAGGTCGGTTACGAGCGTTGATTATACCGTTGAGTTCCTTGCGTCGAGGGTAAGATCTATGTACCCTTTTTATTGTCTTTCCTTTAAGTTGGTTAAACCCTAATCTAGGGATTTGGGGGTTTTTGAGTAGTTTGTGATTTGGTAGCATTTGTATGTTGTATGATAGGAGGAGGTTTCGTAGAAGAGCCTTTTGAGACAAAAATTGTAGAGACCGTCTGATAGTTGTGCTTTCCAGGTAGGATTTCCTACTCAGTATTAGTCCCATAATGGGATGATTGTTGATGTGTTGAGATTGATTGTTTAATATCGTAGTTGCATTGTGACGGTTGTGATTGTGATTGTGATTGTGATTGTGATTGTTGTCTCTGGTTCTCGAGATGATTCTCGGTGAGTGGAGATTCACTTGCGGGAGTGGCTTCACGCCCTAGTTTCGCCCTTCGTGGAACCCGCCACGGAAGGGGATGTGCACATTAATGGACAGAGTTATCGCTCACTATGTGGAGCGGGGATTTGGTGGGTACGGTTGCGGTCCCCCATCGGGGGCGGTGGTCCAAAGTGGACGATCGGTGATTGAGATTGTTGGGATTGGTGTGGTTGTGTGTGTGTGACGGTTAAGCTGTCTGTTTATCTTATTGTTGGATTATATAAATTGTGAGATTAGTACTGACCCCGTTTAAATGTTTTAAAAACTGTGGTGATCCATTCGGGGGTGGTGAGAAGTTATTGAGCAGGTATGATATGACGCGTATGGGATAGGCGGATGAGTCATCACGTGGCGCTTAGAAGTCTTCCGCCGTGTCGACGATGTTTTATAGCTTTGATAGTTCTAGCAGTAGACCGTCTGAGAATCTTATATTTATTTTTATCAGTTTGGAATTGCTATGTAATCACTTTAAACTTTATTTACTTTTAAAGTTGTTTCGTTATTGTCTTATGAATATCATGCCTCGGGTAACCGAGATAGTGGCATCCTTATACCCGAGTGGTCCTGGTTAGGCACTTAGAGTATGGGGTGTTACAAAGTGGTATCAGAGCGACGATCCCGAAACCTGTAACTAATGAATCTAATGAACATAGGGAGTCAAATAAAATGAACCCGGGGTAAAAGTTGTAGGAGCTAATGCAAAGGCTTGGGAGACGTCCTAAAGTCGCGAACTCGCCCTACAATTTTGAACCGGTCACATGGGATATGAGTCGGGATCGCTATGTGTTTACCTTGTATATTGTGTATCTATATAGTAATGTGTGGTATGAACCAGTGGATGTATGATTGTGGAGAATGGGGAATGTGTAGAGAAAGATGGTGACGATGTGATTTTGTATATGGTTGGTTGAAAGCATGTTGCATGATAATTGGTTTACATGTTGGTTGGAATCGTTGGAAAAGTATATGAGAATGATGAATGATGTGGTAGAAAAAGGAGGTAGTTCATATATGATAATATGTGACGAATAATGATGTTGCAGGATGAATGATTTATAATGTGGCAATCCTAGTAACATGTGATTAGGGGGTGTGATAAGATTTGTCTTCATCATTTCGTTTGGGTAAACTTATATAAAAAGTTCATACAATTGTCTACTATTGTATCATATGCGCTTGTTAGATGAAGTATGTGATTTAACTAGATGAATTAATTGGAAAAGATGAAGTGGCAATTTCATGAGAATATGAATTTCTTGAGTATTAAAGTGTTTATGTGATGAAGTGGATTTGTAATATTGTTGTATTAGCAACATGGAAATAGGATTTGTAATGTATGGGTGTGTTTTGTGTTACGAAAAGTTATAAAATTTAAAGCATGCGGTTAGTACATGACTAATGAGTTAAATAATATATGTGCATGATGGATGTTGTTGCTTGATTTTTGAAGATGGTAACATGATATTAGCAATACTGGTTTTATGAGTACTGGGTCGTTTTGTCTACCTTGTTTTTGTTTAAGTCGTTTGGGAAGTAAAAATCAATAGTTGTGTTTTTCGATGATAAAGAGGTTGTCTTTAAACTGTTATAACTTGAGATGCATAAATGATTTTGATGTGATTCCAATTCGAGGTGATAGCTTGTCCTTTTACGATTCTAACGATAGGTCACACGTCCAAAAAGACCAAGAAATGAGTGAGTTATGACTGTTTTACGAAAACTGGACAGTGCTGAGAAATGCGTAGGTACTCGATCGAGTAGCCTTGGTACTCGATCGAGTAGGGGGGTACTCGATCGAGTAGGGGGGTACTCGATCGAGTACGTCACTTACTCGATCGAGTGGCCCTGGTAATTTGTTTTACGTGCTTCTGATCTTCACCTAATCGATCAAGTAAGTCACTTACTCGATCGAGTGGCCTGTACTCGATCTAGTGACCCCTGTTTTGGGTCATATGCTTATCTTTTAACATTCGTTGCATATTATGTTTAATTCAAAATTGTTATTTTACTTCTTTATGCATTGTTTTACATGTAAGTTGGTCTTGATACGTAAGTTACCCAATCTTATGGGGTGGTGAGTGGCACCTTATGGTGAGTATGAGTTTGGTGGGAGGAGATGAGCTATATGTGGTTGTGCTGAGAAGTGGAAAAAGAAAAAGAATATTGATGAGCTGATTGAGGCATGGTGGAAGTTTTGGTGAGACGTGGTGAGTGATTTATTCGCGAAATTGAGTGATGTAAAAGTAAGTGAAAGTGAGTAAGGGATGATGTGGGTCTAAGGAACGTGAGAATGAAAAGATTGAAAGGAAGGATGTGAATAGTAGCAACCTGAGATATATAACGAATTATGGAGGGAGATGGTTAGAAATTGAGTTGAGTAAGAATATATGTAATGAAAGGTCGTTTTAGAGGGATTGAGAAGAGTGGTATATAGTGAACTTAATGGAGACATGTCGCGACGTGGATTTGTAGACAGTGACTGAGTTTGGAAATTTGTGTTATCGAGAGACGAAACTAATGTGTGATTTCCTTGGGTAATTAACGGTATAAAAGAATTTTGATTTCTAGAGATGTAAAAAGGGAGATGTAATTGTTTGAACATTAAACGTTGATTTTTATGGATCAGTGGCAAGGGTGATTAATGGCATAATAAGAGAACATTTTATGGTAAAGAAGAGTGAGATAATATCGATAAGAAATAACGGGATTGGAATTGTAGAGCAATGAGAAAGTGATCGGACCACTAAAGAGTTAGGAAGAAGTAATAAGAAGTCGAATGGTTAATTGTTTTAGTCGAGTGTAAAAAAAAAAAAAAAAAAAAAAAAAAAAAAAAAAGAGGGGAGTAAAACTAAGAAAATGTTCACCGGGGTTGTGTGATATAAAAGTAAGGAATCGTCAAGATGCATAATACTATCATGAGGAATTGAATTAATGGTTATATAGGAGTTTCGGAATAACATGATTAGTCTTGAGTTTTGAGGAATTAAGAAAAGTAAGAAGTTGGTAGAATATCTACAGGATATGAGATTTTGGTGGAGAGTTAAATGATGAAACAATTAAGAATAGTATTGGGAATTATGTTGAGGTAATTTTGGTTGATGGATTTGATGCTCGTTATTGGGGATGGTAACCAAAGATAGGGAAGAAATGGTGATGTTTAGAGATGAGTGTAAGAAGTTGATGTACGAACGGTAGTTATGTGGAGGAGTTGTCTCTAGTGGTTAAGGTTAATGATAAATAGGAAAGATGGCAATTCTAAAGAGGCTGATTTTGTAGAGATTGAATTGATAGGTATGGTTGTGAGGAAGTATAAGACATAGTCTTAGGAGGCGGTTTCTCCTAGTGAGTGTTAGCTGTATAGTTACGTGTGGCAGAAGGTGAGGGTTATGCGAATGGAAGAATTTGATGAGGGGCATGCGAGTTAAACTCGGGCGACAGATAACCTTGGTTGAGTGGTAACTTACGTGATCAGGATTGACTGGTTGGATGTGATTATGGGTCTATGTCATATATAAATGTTTGTGTGAGGTTGTGATCTCACAAAAAAAATAAAAAATAAAAAAAAAAATGGTATGGTGTGATAATTATAAAGTTGTTATCTGAATTTTCTGTAATACATGTTGGATACGAGAACGTAATGGAATGATGTTTAAAATATAATAATTTGACTGTTTTGGCATGACTAGTTATGCTCGTCTGTATTCATGGTACATGCCAATCTGTGATATGGTAAGGGGATGATATTCACGAGGTAATTATCTGTTTAATTCATAAAATATGTTGTGTTATGATTTAGTAAAGCGTATTTAAGTAAGTTTTTCTTGTCTGAGAAATTATTCCGAGTCAGTATTTATGGGAGTTGTATGCAGTTGTGATGACTATCGATGTGGTTGTTGTGCCTCGGGTGGTGATCCGGCCACGTACATAGTCTTTGTGATGCGGGTATTTTCGCATCTGCGTGTGATCGTTGGTGGCGGTGTTGTGATGCCGTCACCGGTTGTGGTGGAGTAGGTGGGATGATTATGATTCGAGTTTCGAAAGTACATACCGGTCATACATAGATTGTTGTTTTGTTTGATGTTGCTTCCTGTGAGTTTCAGTTTGTACAGATAGACAATTGTTTTGTTATTGAAGTTTCTTACGAGGTTAAGTTGGGAATGAGGGTAGAATATGATATGAAATAGAGTGGTATATGTTTTCGCTGTTGTCATGGTATAGTGATATTCTGTTGATGGGACACGGTTGTGAGAGGTTGTTACAGTAATTTTGATCTTGTTCTAGATAAGGCTTTAGTGGACATGGTAATGGCAAGTGATTCGTAGAACATGTGTAGTAATGATCTGATATATGCAGGTGGTTCATAATCCTTTGTTGAGACAGTGAGTGTAGGGCGTTGAGTAATTAGTGTCGTGTTAAGTTATGTATGAGGCTTGCGGTAATAAAAGAAATGAACTTGAGGATCTAGTGTGAGTGTACATAACAAGTGTGGATCGTGAGTTATGCTTTTGGCGGTAAGAGTTTTATGTAGTTTATATAGAGAGGTGTGTCATGTTGCGGTAATAGGGAACAAGTGAAGTTTTGGGTTAAATTAAGGATTTTGTGGTATAGGTTAGGTGGTGTGACGAGAGAAGTGAAGTATGAGAGTTGTTTAAGTAAGTGAGCCTCGGGTAGGTGCATGGCGAGTGTTTAGATTATAGGTGGTTATCTTTGACATGCGATGGTGATGAGGATTATGAAAAGATATATCTAGGATTTAGTATTAGTGAGTTACGAGGACGTAACATTTATCTTAAGAGGAGTAGGAGGCGATAAAAGAGAGTTTCATGGTGGTGCATGTTGTAATATAATTGGAAGTAGAGTGTTAGCGTAGTGTAAAGGAGGGATTTGTTTTGTGGATAATACTTATAAAAGGCCATGGTCGTGCTTGTAGTAGTGTGATGCTTCGGAGTATGAGAATATTTTATATAATGTTGACAGTTGGAGGATGATGTTATGAGTCTGAGTAAACTTCGAGGACGAATTTCCTTTTAAGGGTGGTAGAATGTAACATTCCGTTTGATGTCTAGGAGTGTCTTGATTTTGGATTTGATAGTGGATGATATTATGGAGCTAGCAGTGTTAGTGGATGGTGGTTGGTTATGTATGAAGTTGGTGTCGTGAGAGATATATATGTGGTGGATACGATATCGTGAGTCATGTTAAGGAAGTAAACATAGTTGGTGGAGTGGGTGTTAAGAGTTCATGTTTTATGTTTGGTCGAGTTTTTGAGTTCTTAGTTATGTTGTTGTGTCTTGGTCGAGTTAGTATGGTTGTTTTTAGAGTATGGGTTGAACTTCGGGGACGAAGTTCTTTTTAAGGAGGGAAGACTGTAATACTCCGTATTTATAAGTCTTGGGGTACTCTATCGAGTAGGCCTTACTCG
Source organism: Silene latifolia (assembly GCF_048544455.1). Lineage (NCBI taxonomy): Eukaryota > Viridiplantae > Streptophyta > Magnoliopsida > Caryophyllales > Caryophyllaceae > Silene > Silene latifolia. The sequence goes on from NW_027413124.1 coordinate 286,615, forward strand.
TCGAGTAAGGGTAAGTTGCATTTTAGAAAAGTTTCGACACAGGGGTACTCTATCAAGTAGCCTTAGGTACTCGATAGAGTAAGGGGTACTCTATCAAGTAGCCTTAGGTACTCGATAGAGTAAGGGGGTACTCTATCAAGTAGCCTTAGGTACTCGATAAAGTAAGGGGGTACTCTATCGAGTAGCCTTAGGTACTCCATAGAGTAAGGGGTACTCGATCGAGTAGCCTTGGGTACTCGATCGAGTAGCCGGTTTTACGGGGAGTTTTCTCGGGTTTTGTTAATTATGCGATTAAGGTATATAAGCTTTGTCGTCATTATTCTAAATCACTTTTGCAAAACCTAAATTACTGTTTAAGAGAGAAAGCAAGCAAGTTCTTCATCCTAATCGCATTATTAGCAATACCCGGAGTTTGGAAGGTCAGTTCTGAGCGTTGATTATACCGTTGAGTTCCTTGCGTCGAGGGTAAGATCTATGTACCCTTTTTATTGTCTTTCCTTTAAGTTGGTTAAACCCTAATCTAGGGATTTGGGGGTTTTTGAGTAGTTTGTGATTTGGTAGCATTTGTATGTTGTATGATAGGAGGAGGTTTCGTAGAAGAGCCTTTTTGAGACAGCTGTAGAGACCGTCTGATAGTTGTGCTTTCCAGGTAGGATTTCCTACTCAGTATTAGTCCCATAATGGGATGATTGTTGATGTGTTGAGATTGATTGTTTAATATCGTAGTTGCATTGTGACGATTATGATTGTGATTGTGATTGGTTGTCTCTGGTTCTCGAGATGATTCTCGGCTGAGTGGAGTCACTTGCGGGAGTGGCTTCACGCCCTAGTTTCGCCCTTCGTGGAACCCGCCACGGAAGGGGATGTGCACATTAATGGACAGGGTTATCGCTCACTATGTGGAGCGGGGATTTGGTGGGTACGGCTGCGTCCCCCATCGCGTGGGCTGGTCCAAAGGGACGATCGGTGATTGAGATTGTTGGGATTGGTGTGGTTGTGTGTGTGTGACGGTTAAGCTGTCTGTTTATCTTATTGTTGGATTATATAAATTGTGAGATTAGTACTGACCCCGTTTAAATGTTTTAAAAACTGTGGTGATCCATTCGGGGGTGGTGAGCAGTTATTGAGCAGGTATGATATGACGCGTATGGGATAGCTGGGATGAGTCATCACGTGGCGCTTAGAAGTCTTCCGCTGTGTCAGACGATGTTTTATAGCTTTGATAGTTCTAGCAGTAGACCGTCTGAGAATCTTGTATTTCTTTTTATCAGTTTGGAATTGCTATGTAATCACTTTAAACTTTATTTACTTTTAAAGTTGTTTCATTATTGTCTTATGAATATCATGCCTCGGGTAACCGAGATAGTGGCATCCTTATACCTGAGTGGTCCTGGTAAGGCACTTAGAGTATGGGGGTGTTACACATGGTAACAGAAGACAAATGGCAAGGGTGTAACAATAGGAATGAAAACCTGTACGACATTGAAAACAAAGACAATAATGAAAAGAAAGACACTTAGTTGAGAACAGCCATGGTAATGTGAAAATCTTGAAGGACTTACCAACTCCACGTCTGCAAAGTTGACATCCAATAAATCAATCTGTTCATTAAATTAGGTGATCCGTATTAGAGAATAAAAACTTAAAATAATTGGACACTTATTTGATGCATGTTCAGTGTTGTTTAATGCACCTAGATTGGTATTTCGTGCATCTACAAGATTATTTCATGCATTCGAAAGTCTAATGCAGCCCAAGGTTGAGAACAGCCATGGAACACTTACGTTAGTTGTCTCTGTGATAAATAGACGGCAATGGCATTTACGATTTCTGAATTTGTTGCCCTCATTCAAATAATCACACCACACAGAAATGACATATGTATGAACTCGACGATCAAGAAGCAAACTCTTCATATGACTTCGTATGAGTGTCTTGCCCGCACTGCTAAATAAAACCTCCCTATACAGTTATGATAACATGAAAATTAGTGTTATACAAAGAAAATGTAATACATATATGCCGAATAAGATTAAAATATAGGAGAGTGATACATACTCTTCATCTAAGTCCTCTGAAAATGCATAGTCTCCTACCAGTTTTTCCGATCGACTCAAGTCATGAACCATGTCCACGTTTCTGATAAATTAAGGTGACCGATAAACATTCGCTACCTCAACACACCTCTTAGGGAGCACCCTTCTACCAGCCACCTGCCTCTCAATGGCATAATCTGAGGGGGCAGTTGGAGAAGAGGGCTCAATTGGCGATTCATCCAACGATACTTGAGAGGAGATAACTACAGGCGATGGTTGGGATGGTTGGGATGAGATCAGAATTGGCGATATTGGCGATAAAGGATGAACTACTGGAACAGACGTCGTAGTTGTTGTGCTTGAATGAGGAACACTTGAAGCAGCCTGCAACCTGGACTCAAGGAACTCTTGAGAGTTATATGGTGCATCATCACCACTAAAAAGGCTGAAAGACGGTCCTTCCAGAAGCGCCTTATCCCTCTTTTCCTTTTCCTTTTTTTCGTTCCACAAATTTTCATGATGTGAATCAAACACCTTGCCAACATGAGTGTATGCATTATAAAGTATCCCTTCTAATTCAGCCATGACTGTGGGATTGTCTAGAAATGCATCATCTGCACAACTCATGTTAACCTCCTCCTTCTTCAACTCCTCCTCCTCCACTTTACCCTCGTCTTTCTTCAACTTCTTCTCCACTGCCACCTCCTCCTTTCTCTCCTTCAATTCATTCTCATCTTTCTCATTGTCCTTTTCCACTTCATCCTCCTCCATCTTCTCCATGGTAGTACCCTCCCTTTCACAATCAGCACCTTCCCTTTCACCTTCTTCTGTACTCTGCTGTGAAAGGGAAAATCCTTCAAATAAACAATCTGCCAACTTTGACATTTGCGTGACAGCCGGGAAAGCGGGAGCATTACACTTAGCATTTCTAACTGCTTTGGTAAAGTCACCATAAATGTCTGCAAGTCGAATGGTTGTGCTTGCCAAAACCTTGATGGATTCTTTCCTCTCATCTACCGCTCAGCTTCAAGTTCAGGTTCATGTTGAGGTTCAGGTTGAGGTTGAGATTCAATTTGAGGTTGAGGTTTAGGTTCAGGTACACGTACAGGTACAGGTTCACGTTCATGTTGAGGTGCAACATAAGCAAATATGGGTTCAACAGAGCCCTTGCCAAAGCCACCCCCCTTCTGCTTCTCCAACTTAACCCTTTCTCTAATTTTATCATCCGTCCAATTCGCTAATAAGGGAAATGATCGACGCACCGTTCTCATCATGAAAACACATCTATCCAAGTAGATAATCTGGAAAATTAGAATCGGTCCCTTAAAATAAGTTTTAGGGGAATTAGATATAGCCGTCTTCCACGACATGACGTTGTTGATCATATGGGACCGTGCAAATTTGCACCAATTCATGTTAGGGACATCGGAGAGATTTGAAAGGGAGCTTAATATCCGAGGGCTACGATGATCACCTACTACCCCCATCAAGAGAACATTGACGATATAGATGAGGAAATTCCTCTTGAAATCGTCTCCACCATCCCGTTGCTCCATCATTTTATCTAAGTGAACCTTTTTCGTAATATCTGAGGTGGTAAACTGAGCCTTATACCTCTTGACAACCTCTGTGTACTCCTTTTCCTTACAGAACATTCCAGCTGCAATAATGTCAATCGGTCCCATAGGAAGTCCAGTTGCAACATGGATATCCTCATCAGAGATAACAAGATCGCGGTTCATCAATGAACAATTGAACGGATTAAATGTCTCGACAATCCATCTGGCCAAATGGCCATTGATTTCTTCTGACTTAAGTTGTAACAACCCTCTGAACCCCATACTGTGTATTGCTTCAATTTGCTTTTCGGATGGCCCCAACTTGATGAAATTAGTGATCAAGGAAGGACTCATCCGAGTGAGGAGAGGCTTATACTTGTCAGAACGCTTTCTTCTTTTTATAGTTTGCGTTGGCTCTTTGCTTGTTGTTGCTGCCTTCCTCTTGTTCTTGTTAGGAGGCAACTCTGGTGTGACTTCCTCGTGAACACGCGGACTCCGTTGCCGCGGTGAAATTTGTTCTGCCTCTGCTGCTGTAGTGTTTGGTTTGAGAGAATTATTTGTCAAAGTAGTCAGCATTAGTAAGGTAGCTTATTTCATGTATATACAAAATTGTTTAATGCACATAGATAGTTATTTGATGCATATACAAGGTTGGTCCATGAATTCATAAGACTAGTGTACGCCAAACCAAACAGTGATTAGCTTCAGGAAGACAGCTTATTTTATGCATATACAAAGTTGTTTAATAAACCAAACGAAACACCGATTAGCTTCAGGAAGACAACTTATTTCATGCATGTACAAGCTTATTTCAGGAAAACAAGATTTTAAAAAGGGGCCCGGGTGTCCTAAAACGGGACGGGAAAGGGTTTAGGATTGGATTAGGCGGACCCGCGGTGGTCCGCCTAATCCAACCCTAAACCCTTTCACTTGCTATTGTCATTCGAACAGGAAAACCTAAAGACACCCTAGAAGGGGCCGAGTGAACCCTTTTTTGGGGATGGGATTTTAAAAAGGGCCCGGGTGTCCTAAAACGGGACGGGAAAGGTTTTAGGGTTGGATTAGGCAGGAGACCGCTACCGCGCGTCCGCCTAATCCAACCCTAAACCCTTTCCCTTGCTATTGTCATTCGAACAGAAACCTAAAGACGCCCTAGAAGGGGGACGAGTGAACCCTTTTTGGGGGACAGGATTTTAAAAAGGGCTCGGGTGTCCTAAATCGGGAAGGGAAAGGGTTTAGGGTTGGATTAGGCGGACCCGCGGTGGTCCGCCTTATCCAACCCTAAACCCTTTCCCTTGCTATTGTCATTCAAACAGGAAAACCTAAAGACACCCTAGAAGGGGCCGAGTGAACCCTTTTTTGGGGATGGGATTTTAAAAAGGGCCCGGGTGTCCTAAAACGGGACGGGAAAGGGTTTAGGGTTGGATTAGGCGGACCCGCGGTGGTCCGCCTAATCCAACCCTAAACCCTTTCCCTTGCTATTGTCATTCGAACAGGAAAACCTAAAGACACCCTAGAAGGGGCCGAGTGAACCCTTTTTTGGGGATGGGATTTTTAAAAGGGGCCCGGGTGTCCTAAAACGGGACGGGAAAGGGTTTAAAAAGGGGTCGGGTGTCCTAAAACGGGACGGGAAAGGGTTTAGGGTTGGATTAGGCGGACCGCTACCGCGGGTCCGCCTAATCCAACCCTAAACCCTTTCCCTTGCTATTGTCATTCGAACAGGAAAACCTAAAGACACCCTAGAAGGGGCCGAGTGAACCCTTTTTTGGGGATGGGATTTTAAAAAGAGCCCGAGTGTCCTAAAACGGGACGGGAAAGGTTTTAGGGTTGGATTAGGCGGACCGCTACCGCGGGTCCGCCTAATCCAACCCTAAACCCTTTCCCTTGCTATTGTCATTCGAACAGGAAACCTAAAGACGCCCTAGAAGGGGACGAGTGAACCCTTTTTTGGGGACAGGATTTTAAAAAAGGGCTCGGGTCTCCTAAATCGGGAAGGGAAAGGGTTTAGGGTTGGATTAGGCGGACCCGCGGTGGTCCGCCTTATCCAACCCTAAACCCTTTCCCTTTGCTATGTCATTCAAACAGAAAACCTAACACCCTAGAAGGGGCCGAGTGAACCCTTTTTTGGGGATGGGATTTTAAAAAGGGCCCGGGTGTCCTAAAACGGGACGGGAAAGGGTTTAGGGTTGGATAGGCGGACCGCTACCGCGGGTCCGCCTAATCCAACCCTAAACCCTTTCCCTTGCAATTGTCATTCGAACAGGAAAACCTAAAGACACCCTAGAAGGGGCCGAGTGAACCCTTTTTTGGGGACGGGATTTTAAAAAGGGCCCGGGTGTCCTAAAACGGGAAGGGAAAGGGTTTAGGGTTGGATTAGGCGGACCCGCGGTGGTCCGCCTAATCCAACCCTAAACCCTTTCCCTTGCTATTGTCATTCGAACAGGAAAACCTAAAGACACCCTAGAAGGGGCCGAGTGAACCCTTTTTTGGGGATGGGATTTTTAAAAGGGGCCCGGGTGTCCTAAAACGGGACGGGAAAGGGTTTAGGGTTGGATTAGGCGGACCCGCGGTAAACCCTTTCCCGTCCCGTTTTAGGACACCTTGGCCCCTTTTTAAAATCCCGTCCCCAAAAAAGGGTTCTCTCGTCCCCTTCTTGGGTGTCTTTAGGTTTTCCTGTTCGAATGACAATAGCAAGGGAAAGGGTTTAGGGTTGGATAGGCGGACCGCTACCGCGGGTCCGCCTAATCCAACCCTAAACCCTTTCCCTTACAATTGTCATTCGAACAGGAAAACCCAAAGACACCCTAGAAGGGGCCGAGTGAACCCTTTTTTGGGGACGGGATTTTAAAAAGGGGTCGGGTGTCCTAAAACGGGACGGGAAAGGGTTTAGGGTTGGATTAGGCGGACCGCTACCGCGGGTCCGCCTAATCCAACCCTAAACCCTTTCCCTTGCTATTGTCATTCGAACAGGAAAACCTAAAGACACCCAAGAAGGGGACGAGAGAACTCTTTTTTGGGGACGGGATTTTAAAAAGGGGCCAAGGTGTCCTAAAACGGGACGGGAAAGGGTTTACCGCGGGTCCGCCTAATCCAAACCTAAACCCTTTCCCTTGCCATTGTCATTCGAACAGTAAAACCTAAAGACACCCTAGAAGGGGCCGAGTGAACCCTTTTTTGGGGACGGGATTTTAAAAAGGGGCCCTTTTAGGGTTGGATTAGGTGGACCGCTAACGCGGTCCGCCTAATCCAACCCTAAACCCTTTCCCTTGCTATTGTCATTCGAACAGAAAAACCTAAAGACACCCTAGAAGGGGACGAGTGAACCCTTTTTTGGGGACGGGATTTTAAAAAGGGACCCGGGTGTCCTAAAACGGGACGGGAAAGGGTTTAGGGTTGGATTAGGCGGACCCGTACCGCGGGTCTGCCTAATCCAACTCTAAACCCTTTCCCTTGCTATTGTCATTCGAACAAGAAGAAAACCACAAGGCATGGTTGGTTAATGCATATGGATTGCTTTTTTATGCATCTACAAGGCTACTTGATGCATTCATAAGGGTATTGCACCTTAAACCATCACCATTAATATTGGAACAAACGACATGTACTGGAAATCTTTAAAAGGGACAATAAAAGGTAAACCCTCACCATTGTTGTTACCGGGCATATCCGGTGTTACTTGCTCAAAACTTTTGGTTGGATACGTGGACTCTGTCGACATGGAGGAGGAATTTGTTCCTTTGCAAAGCCCTGTAGTACTTGGGTTGGGAGGATTATCTCAAAAGTAAGTAGGTTAAGAAGGCGGGAAATTATTTCATGTATATACAGGGGTATTTTAATGCACTGAGATTGTTTTTTGATGCATCTACAAGGCTGTTCCATAGATCCAGAAACTTCATGTAATTATGAAACAATGAAAGCACGATGATTAACAAAATAAGGAAAAGAAACTTCATTAATAAAACATATCATCCATACATGACAAAGTTTTACAACATCCAAAATGAAAAAACCCGACTACATAATTATACAAAGGTGGCTTAATACATGGAATTATACAAGAGTACCACAAAAGACTGAAAATAGGGCAACTTTAACACCTAAATCGTTAAAGGCCTAAATACACAGACATCAAAATGCCAAAAACTGGTACGAACTTGAGCAGTTGAGTTATATATAGAGGAAAAAACCGAAAAAAGGTAAATTTTCCCGAGTTGCTAACTCTGTTGAAATGGCAACTGCTATGTCACGTGCATTAGATGGCGTGGCTAAAGCATGAAGCAACTATTCACATGTGCGCGTTCAGCATCATCAAGAGCGTTAAGATGTTCTCTTTGAAAAGTATTTTTCTCTTGTTGATGATGCATGAGCAATTTAGCTGCAAAATCTTCAGTCATAAAGCATTTGAATCTTTTATAAATTATTTGAAGACCCCTACGAACAATTCTTACACCATTGATATCATTGGTCCGTAGAGAAATGCCATATGCATGTTTAATGCGAGGTGCACTTGGGTGTATGAGGAAAAGCTGAGACCAATTCCTACACACCAACGCCATATTTGCCTTATCTTCGTAACAATCTAGTTGGTTAAATATGTTAGTCACTAGATCTTGATTATTGAAAACATCATCAAGTTGGGCTTGATTACAGTTGTCGGTAAGCTGAACTTTGACTAAGGGAGCAAATGACAAACCCATAGCCTCTTTTTTTCTCTTACGTAATTCACGGCAAAAAGTGCTTTATCTTCTGCAATAATATTGACTACCCACCCCTTGCACCAATTGACCATACTTGGCTATGTATAAGTAATTGACCAGTAAGAGAATGACCTACAAGCATCACAAATTGAACTCTCGAATGAAAAAACTAGAAATAGGAACTAGTAAGGAAAAGAGTACAAGCAGTCCGTCATTTAAAATATCACATTAATCATGCAGAAAAACACTAAGATAAATTCAGGAAATATCACATTAAGCAAGCAATACAGGTATTGCATCCAAGTTTAGAGAGAGCATTAAAATGTAGTCTATCATTATTTTGGGGTAAGGAAGGGATAAAACATAAAAACAGACAAAGCTATGCAGATTTTCTTACAACATACTTTGGTCAACAGCAGCATTTATACTTGAATTTGTTGTGTTTGGTCGGAAATAATCTTTCACTAATCTACCTCTTTTTATTTGTGTATTTTTTACTTGTGTGTTTTTCTTCTTTACAACAAACTTTCGCCTCATATCTGTGAATGTATTGACTGATGTTAACACAGGTGAAAATAAAAATTTTGGCCAATGCACAACCGAGAGCATTTAGATTTTGGAAAATATGCATATTTTCCGAGTCAAGGGCCCTCTACTAATTAAGCATTGGCACCTTATCGACAATGAACCAACTGTTAATTTTAAAGTGACGCCTTGTTTGATGCGGACAGAACCTTATTTGATGCACTTTGAACCCTATTTTATGCACCCTGGACCTTATTTCATGCACGTACAGAGGACGGGTATCCTAAAACCTAAGCATACTTGGCTAAAAAATACTGAAAACAACAAGCAACTACCAGCTCGATTATTCTTTCAGATCCGAACAATATAGATCATTTAAAACCAAAAGACCCTCACAAATCCGCAAATTCAATTATTAAAAAGTACTTGAACATGCAATCAGAATAAAAACTCACAAATCCGCAAATTCAATTATTTAAAATTACTTGAACATGCAATCAGAACAAAAATGCAGAACTCGCTAAACTATAAGCAACGTATAAAGTCTTATTTTCTATGCAAATGTGTTTGATAGGACAAGAGTTGGTCGTCACACATCCAATCAAACACAATTTATAGCTTCACAAACAACTCTACAATTAGTAAAGAGGCAAGTAAAGGTCGGATCCCAAGGGACGAGAATTGAGATGAGATTTCTATTGAAACTAGTGGTGTCTTAGGGGTGTTACAATTTGGGTTGATGTAGAAGGTCACTAAACTAAGTAGCAATGAAAGTAAATAAGCAAGATGAATTAAAAGGGTTGTAAACAATTGATAAAAAGCACTAGGGTGTCATGGGGTCATAGGGGAATCATGGGAATTGATCATACAAACATGTTCTCAAATTCTAAGCAAGCAATTATTGTTGTGATGGATTGAGTTGGGTTATATCTTACAATCCTAGGAAAGTTTGGGTCCCGGAGCCGAATCGATTAGATTGTACAACACCTACAAGTTGACTTAATCTTCCCTACTCAACAACATGCATGGTCTAATGAGACTCGAGTTGGTTTATGTCTTACAAGTCTCATTGAAAAGATAGGTGATGGGTAAAAAATGCAAGGATTCATAGACTCGTATTTCATCAAACATAACATGTGCATGAGTTGAGATCAAAACAAGCAAGCAAATAAACCATGAAAGCATATTAATTTAAGCATGAATCATTCCCCATGTTGGTTTCCCCTAAGTACCCATTAACCCTAGCTAGGTGACTACTCACTCATTATCATGTTGATCATGCTAGCAAGGTTGCCAATAATACCAACAAAATGAAACATGATGAACAAATGAAAGTAATTAACAATAATTAAAAAGGGATTAAGAGGATTATACCTACTAATGATTCCAATAATAAAGCAAGAATAAAAGAAGTACTTGATGCTTGATTGAGAGGTTGTCAATCTACCAATAATAACCCAAATAATCTTCAATTACCCAAAATAAAGGATGAACAAAAGAGAGATTAAGGAAATAAAACTTGTATTAAAACTTGATTAATTGTTGATTACAAAACTAAAGAGAGATTTGATTGATATTAACTACTCTAATAATTGATAAGAGGAACATACTCTTCTAATTAGACTAATGGGGTATTTATAGTGGAAATTAGGTGGATGCATTAGGGTTAACTAAGGGCTAAACTAGTAATTACACTTTTTAGATTTGAGCAGGGAGACGCCGGTATTTTTCGAAGGAAGGGCTTCTTTCACGGAGGCTTCAAGAAGACGAAATTGTGCTGGACTGGAATCCGTGCGTCTTAGGCACGGGACGGGCGGATTCGTGGGGCTTTGCCCGGGCGTCTTTGGCAGAAGACGCACGGATTGTGCTGTGGAGGATGGGCGGATTCAGGGCAATCCGCACGGATTGTAGCTCAGCATTGTTTCTTCTTCTTTTCTTCCTATTTCTTCATAAAATCCTTGGGGATTTCCTCGGGGATGCAAGGATCCTTTCTCGTCATTGCCCAACTACTATAATATGTACAAATGCCTTCTAATCTTGTCTCTCCTTGATGCTTGGTCATTGAATTCAATCAATTTAGTCTCGTTTTGCCATGAAAATGCAAGATTCTTACTCCTTTCCTACCAAGGGATCAAAATCTCAAAGAATATGCAAAACAAAGAACTAAAGACAATAAATGACCCAAATATGCACTAAAAAGCATGGGAACAAGGCTAATTCGGGGGCTAAATATGCGCTAATTATGGTCACATCAAATATCCCCAAACCGAACCTTTGCTCGTCCCGAGTAAAGAGGTGACAAAGACTAGGACCATTATTTAAACTATCCTAATAACATAGCCGATATGAGACAATTAGCGGGTCTCACTCCGCCCCTTCAACTCACAACAAGACAACCATGAGGTAGGATGCCTTCTTGCAAGGCAAGGTGGGTCTTGCCAAAATGGCGACACATCCAAACATTAAGCACACAAAATCAAATAATGGATGTATCTACAAAAAGAATAGCCACTTCCTCATCAAGTGACTGAGGCACTAAAGAGGAACAAATTTAAGAGCATATAATCCTTCACAAATACTAGTTCAACAAATTACAAAGGCTAAGAGGATGGCACTAAATCACCTCCAAATGGTGATAAACTAGACTACTTTCGTCCTCAATTTCCAAATGCTTTCGTCAAGAGCGATCGGATGGTGGTGGAATGATGATCCCTCTTATGCTAGTGGCATATGACATGACAAGTCTCGAATTCTCTACAAAAGTAAAGGTCATGGATCGTCCCAAGCTCGACAAAGTGGCTTGACAAAAAGCTTTTTGGGAATGAAATGCTCAAATCGTTGTAAAAAAGGGTGGATATGACTAGTATTCAAAAATTGACCTCATTCAACTTTCACATTTCAAAAATTTAAGATGGGGTTTGTACCTTCCGGGCTAGTGTCCTTTGCTTTCGCCAATCGCTTATTAGGCAACCGGTTAACCTCTAGACAATAGCTTTTCGGGGTGATAGTCACTCTGTCTCTGTGCGGTTGAATTCACAACCGTGTGGGGGCCCAATTCAATGGATCCCTCTCCAAAGCACATCGAAGTGGTACGCCTCCATCAAAACAACTAAAATTCTCAATATTTCAACATTTCATAACATTTGAGGTTTCCTTGGCATTAAATTACTTCCACATAACAAATTTTTTGAAATGAGCACTTCAAATTTATTGATAGAAAGTATTTTTAGGTTGCCTTACCACAAGGTCAATCAAGGTCACCTAGACAAGTTAACCAAGTCCACATCGCATCACAGGGTTGGATAGGTGACTCACATGCAAACCCTTGACTAGGCTTTGGGTCATGGGTCAAAAGACACTAGTATGACACAATCTAGGGTGTTTTACAACCATTCTAGTAGGCAAAGTCTTAAGTTGAAAAAGTATTTGTAATGGCTTAGTTGCTCTTGTCAAAGGTCTCAATTAGGCACTTTTCAAAACTTTTTATCTAAATGCAACTACGTGCCATGATGCAACTATTATATACATCCTAATGCAAGTGATTCTACCAACTAATATGACATGTAAACTAAATGCAAGTCCTAAGTTCACATTGGTATACCGCATCAATCAAAATAAAGCCACATAGTCATTAACATAAAGAGGAAAAAGGAGATTGGAAAGATCATACCATGCGGTCTTCATGATCCTCATGTCTCGGATGTGGCGTAGTCGATCAATGTGAACAAGGATAGAACAAACACAATATATACAATAATATATACATGACTACTCTAAAAAGGAAAAGAACTTGTTTTTGGCTTTTCAATTTTTCAAATTTTTATGATTTTTCGAAATTTTTCAATTTGTTTTTTTTTTTTTTTTTTGATTTTTGAATAAAAGTTAAGTTAGAATTCCCCATCCCCACACTAATATGGGCATTGTCCTCAATGGCCAAAATGATGGGAAATTATGCAAACATGATGCATGATTTCTACACTAAATGCAAGCTACACTAATCTACACTACATGATGCATGGTTTTTGTTTATGACGGAGAGGATAATTTAGATTACCTCCCGTTGTGTATGCATTGACTTCCCCAAATAGAGTTAGACACTATTGCTAATGTCCTAAGGATGGGTGTAGTTCATGCACACACTATGCAATGCATGAAACTAATTTTGTCATTTTGGATTTTGAAAGTGGGAACAATAAAATGAGAACACCTCAATAGGGCCGAGGTGTGAGTCCTCTATGGTTCTAGGAATACTCCAACAATCATCAAGAAAAATAATTAAAACAAAGAAAGAAGTAGAACAAACCTCGAGAGTGTAGGAGCCTCCAAAGCTTGCTAATCTTCCATCATATCATCACTATCATCATCTTCCTCATTAGAAGTGGACTCATCGCCACTTCCCTCTTCACTTTCTTCTTCACCTTGCTCATCATCCTCTTCTCCTTCTTCACTAGCTTATTCATCAATGTTATCATCAACATCTTCATTACCAACAACCCCATTGTCACCCGGAACAACCCTAGATGCATTCGGAAAGAGGACTTCCCTATCCGCCCAACTAGGCAAAGGACATGAAGGATCAAGTAGTCCTTGCCTAGCTAAGTGTAGGAGGGGTGGATATTGAGCTAAGTAAGCATTTTTCCGATCCTCGAAAGCTTGCTTGTGCATCTCTTGCATGAGAAGAGTCAAATAATCATTTATTGCTTCAACGCCATCGGGCTTGAACCCTTGGTACTCGAAAGGGTAGGGTGGTGTGACAATGGAAGAGGAGGGCATTTCAATTTCACCCTTTTGTTGTCGGATAATATACTCGGCCTCTTTTGAAAGGGGAAGGAGATAATTGGTCCGGTTGACACTCAATCGACAAATCTTTGAAGGCAAAGTGAAAGATCTAGCCTCACTAGTGAGCCATCCATACTTGGTGTCAAGAGGGTTATGGGTAACCCACTTGTACTTGTATATCATAGTATTAATATCAATGAGATGACCACCCTCTTTCGCCTCATACTTGCTATCCTTGTTGAAGTTTGGATCAAAGTATTTAGCTAGTATAGTGACTAGGCCTCCATTCACAATAACGTTAGTGCCTTTCTTCCCACAATCAATATTTAGCCATCTATCCACCAAAAGCCTTAGAGAGTTGAAAGGCTTGGTGAATTCCCTTCCGATGTTCAAAGCCGACTCAAGAAGAAAAAAATCGAGTTTGGTGAAATGGTTGGTGTCTTTTCTTGCAATGATGGGGTTCCCTATGACCTTGTGCCACACTCTAATGCCCGGATGGTGGACTAATAGAGCGCGACTAGCATGAAAGTCCTCAAATTTCCTTCCGGAAATCGCCTCCCAAAGAGGGTCGGGGTCATACTTGCCAACATTCTTAAAATAACTCGGTGAATCACTAAGACCCAAAGCTTTTCCCATTTCCTCAAAGGAGATGCGCCTACTAACATTAGCTAGATGGAACTCGATGGTCTCCATAGTCTCAACCTTGTTGACTTTCAAAGAACTCAAAAATTCTAAGGTAAGGGAGGGGTATGTCAATTCTTTTGATTCAAACAATTTCTCCAACCCCATGGCTTTAAAGAAGGCTCTAGTTTGCTCAAGGACACCCAACTTATCTAAGGTATCTTCACAAATAAACTTGGTGGATAGAAATGATTTTCTAGCAAACTTGGCAAAAGTGTCCCTATGGGATTTGGAAATGAAAATTACCTCCGGATAGTTCGAAAGTTGATCAATTTCCGGAGTAGTAGATGTTGTTGCTCCCATGGGAGGTTGTTGTTGTTGCACTTCCAAGTTTGGGCTAGCTACCACCATAGCCAATTCTTTCTTTGCTTGAAGACTCTTTTGTCCTGATGAGAGTACCTTTGCCTTTGGTGCCTTTGCCTTTGTTTGATTCGGGATGAGGTAGGATGGAATTGGAGCTAAAGGTCCTCTTCTTGGGGAGATACGTGGTTGGTCGGCCATTGGAAGATAAATCGGATCGCTTCCTTTCGTTAAACACTTGATCCGCTTATCGACCCCCTCAAGGGTTATCCAATGGTGATGAATAAGAAGAAGATCTTCGTTTATCCTTGTGTTTCCCAAAAGAGGAGCATACTCATTATTCTCATTGAATCTCGGGTTGAAATGCTTCGCAAGCCTAGTAATGAGTCCTCCATTCACAATGTGTTTCATTCCATCATCGTCACCATTCCTAAACTTTGCCCATTTCTCTAGTAATACTAGAGGTGCATTGAAGTGGTACACATTTCTTCCTTGAATATTGAGGTAGGATTCCATAAACACAAGGTCAAGTTGATTCACTATGGCCGGATCTCGGCGGGCAAGTAGAGTGCCCGAAAGGAATCGATCAGTAAGCCTCAAGATAGGATTTTGGATATGAAAAGCGAGACATTCCTTGGTGTGTATGAAATTCCGGCCGGTCATGGCCCTCCACAAAGGTTCAACACTATACTTTTTTGGCTTCGATGTTCGGGTAGGCAAAACATCGAGACCGAGTACATTTGCGAATTCTACAAGGGTCATCATCCTAGAAACATTCTCCAACCTAAATTCTATGCATATTGTTTTGTTCAAGGTTGTAATCTTCAAAAAGCTCAAAAATTCAAGCACAAGAGATTGATAAGTTTGTTCATACATGCGAAAAAGGGTTGAGAGACCAAACACTTCAAAGAGAGCTTCCACTTGGTGATAAATCCCAAGTTTCCTCAAGGTAGCATGACATAAAAACTTAGTGGGAAGAATATTCTTACTTAGAAGCCGGTGGAAGACTAATCTTTGCACATCATTGACAAATTCCACATTTGAGAAGTCATCAAGCCTTGTGAGATCTACAATCTCTTCATGCTCCCTTCTTAATGTGTTGACATGGGAGGTGGAAGAACTTCCCCTCATCATTGGTCTTCTCCCATTCCTAAAAGAGGATCTCATTGGTTCCATTCTTTGATTATTGAGCTAGATTCTTTTGATTTGTGAAAGGATAAGGATGCTCCTTGTTGATTGAGTGTTGCCTTTGGAAACCCTAGAAAATTGGGGCTTTTTGATTTTGTGGGTTAAGAGAGTGATTTGGATATGCTTTGGGGTCATAAGGAGGTGGGTTTTATAATGCAAGTGGAAGGAAGAGTGATGTGTCACTAAATGTGTGGTGGGATGTAATTTAATTAAGAAAAGACGGGTCAAATCACCGCGGGAAGACGGGCGGATTCGAGCAGAAGACGCTCGGATTCAGGCTTCTCGGGACGGGCGGATTCTGGGTAAGACGCCCGGATTCTGTCACAGCTAACTTTCCAAAAAAATATGACGCCTCAAAGACGGGCGTCCCGAGCATGAGACGCTCGGATTCTTTCTTATCGGGTCGGGCGTCTTCTTCTGAAGAGGGGCGGATTCCTTTCCAGGAATTTTTCTTGAAATGCACAGGTAGAAAGACGGGCGGCTTTCCGCAAAGCCGGCCGGATTCTTCAGGACGAGAGTCTTCCCTTTTGAGATGCTCAGATTCTTCTTCAGTCCCAAAATCTTCAAATTCTCAACTTAGCAGGACGGACGGATTCTTCTTAGGACGCCCGGATTCCAGCAAGACGGCCGGATTCTAGGGAAAACGCACGTGTTCAAGCTGTGAATTCTTCCCTTGACTTCCTTTCCTCTCATAGATGCTTCCCTACACTTGAAAATTGGTTCCTTCCTTCATTCAAAATTCATTAATAACCCTCCCTCACTTACGCTCATGAAAAGAGTTCATGTTTATTATTAAAGAAATGCAATAAAACAATAAATAAAAGTTAAAGGGTTAGTATATTTACAAGTGGTGGTTTAGGGAGGACTCCACCAAACTCTCCCTTTGATGGTTCTTTCAAGGATGAGAGGGCCGGAGGTAGGTGACCTCGACCTCTCCAATAAACGCTCCCTCATAGTATGGCTTCAATCTTTGTCCATTGACCTTGAACTTGCTTCCATCTTCCGCCTTGAGTTCAAAATCTCCATATTTTCCAACTTCGGTTATCACATAGGGGCCCATCCATCTAGAGTTCAACTTTCCCGGAAAAAGTCGGTAGCGGGAATTGAATAGAAGGACTTTGTCCCCTTTGTGCAAGGCCTTTTGTCTAATTCTCTTGTCATGGAGTAATTTCGTTCTTTCTTTGTAAATCTTTGCATTTTCATAGGATTGTAGTCGGAATTCCTCCAACTCTTGAATTTGAATCATCCTCTTTTGCCCACTCAATTTGAGATCAAGATTAAGTGCTCGGATTGCCCAAAAAGCTTTGTATTCCAATTCGATTGGCAAATGACATGCTTTTCCATAGACAAGCTTGTAAGGGGAGGCTCCTATGGGAGTCTTATAGGCCGTCCTATAAGCCCAAAGAGCATCATCAAGCTTTGTGCTCCAATCTTTTCGGGTCTTGTTCATAACTTTTTCAAGGATTTGTTTGATCTCTCTATTTGAAACTTCAACTTGACCGCTTGTTTGAGGATGATATCCCAAGCCGGTTCTATGTTGGACACCATATTTGGTCAAAAGAGATGCAAGTTTCTTCTCATGGAAATGCGTTCCTCCATCACTTATGATTGCTCTAGGAACTCCAAATCTTGGGAAGATTATCTTCTTGAAGAGTTTAGTGACCATTTTTGCATCATCATTTGGAGTGGCAATTGCCTCCACCCATTTTGAGACGTAGTCTACGGCCACAAGGATGTACTTATTCCCATTGGATGTCACAAAGGGACCTTGGTAGTCGATTCCCCAAACATCGAAGATCTCCACCTCTAGAATGCCCCTTTGTGGCATTTCGTTCCTCCAAGAGATATTCCCCGTTCTTTGATAAGCGTCACAATGAATGATGAATTCTCTTGTGTCTTGAAACATTGTAGGCCAATAGAAGCCCGATTGAAGAATTTTTGCAACGGTCCTCCTTGCTCCATGGTGCCCACCGTAGGGTGATGAGTGACATCCTTCCAAGATTCCTTGGACTTCCCATTGAGGGATGCATCTCCGGTAGAGCCCATCACTACACTCCTTGTAGAGGTTTGGGTCATCCCAAAAGTACCTCTTCACTTCGAATAGGAATCTCTTCCTTTGGTTGTGGTTCAAATTTGGAGGGAGTACTTTTCCAACAATATAGTTAGCATAATCGGCAAACCATGGGGTGATGTGCCTTTCGAGTTGTGTTTGAATGGCCATCAAAATATCGTCGGGAAATGAGTCATTGATCGGGGTTTCTCCATTTTCATCATGAAACCGGATCCTTGACAAATGATCCGCCACTACATTCTCGGCTCCTTTCTTGTCTCTTATTTCCAAGTCAAATTCTTGAAGAAGCAAAATCCATCTCAACAACCTTGTTTTGCCTCCTTCTTTATCAAGAGGTGTCGGAGAGCACGGTGATCCGAAAATACAATCACCTTGGATCCAAGCAAGTAGGAACGGAACTTGTCCAAAGCATAGACAATGGCAAGAAGCTCCTTCTCGGTGGTATCATAGTTCACTTGGGAGGGATCAAGATTCTTGCTTATGTAATAGATGGCATGAAGAGCTCTTCCTACCCGTTGGCCAAGAACCGCTCCAACGGCGTAGTTGCTAGCATCACACATAATCTCGAATGGTAGTTCCCAATTTGGAGGTTGAATGGTCGGTGCCGAGATTAGTGCTTCCTTGATTCTATTAAAGGCCTCAACACACTCATCAGTGAAAAGGAATTGGGCATCTTTAAGCAAAAGTTGAGTGAGGGGTTTCGCTATTTTTGAAAAATCCTTTATGAAACGGCGATAGAAACCCGCGTGACCGAGAAAACTTCTCACCCCTCTAACATTCACGGGAGGTGGTAGTTTCTCTATCACCTCAAATTTAGCTTTATCGACCTCGATGCCCTTTTCCGAAATCAAATGACCCAAAACATTTCCTTCATTGACCATGAAGTGACACTTTTCCCAATTTAAAACAAGACTAACATCCTCACATTTTTGCAACACAAGAGAAAGATTATGCAAACATGAGTCAAAGTCCTTTCCATAAACACTAAAATCATCCACAAAAACTTCCATTATGGTCTCTAAGTAATCGGAGAAGACACTCATCATGCATCTTTGGAAAGTGGCGGGGGCATTACATAAACCAAAAGGCATCCTCGTATATGCAAAAGTACCATAAGGGCATGTGAAGGTGGTCTTATGTTGGTCATCCGGGTGTATAGGGATTTGGAAGAATCTCGAATACCCGTCAAGGTAACAAAAGAATTTGTTGGAGGCTAACCTCTCAAGCATTTGGTCAATGAATGGTAAGGGGAAGTGATCCTTTCTTGTTGCGGAGTTTAATTTTCGATAGTCAATGCACATACGCCAACCGGTGATCATTCTTGTGGGTATTAGTTCATTCTTTTCATTTATCACTACCGTGGTGCCTCCTTTCTTAGGTACCACTTGGACGAGGCTAACCCACAAAGAGTCCGATATGGGATATATGATTCCCGCATCAAGTAATTTCATAACTTCTCCTTTGACAACTTCTTGCATGTGGGGTTTCAATCTTCTTTGAGGTTGAATGGTAGGTCTATGGTCTTCCTCTAGATGAATTCTATGCATGCAAAAGTTGGGACTTATCCCCTTAAGGTCATCTAGACTATAACCTATAGCCTTTTCATGTTGTTTCAACACATCAAGCAATTTTTCCAATTGGTTCTCATCAAGTCTATCATTAACAATCACGGGTTTGGTCTTTGATTCATCAAGGTAAGCATATTTCAAATTTGGGGGAAGGGGTTTTAAAGTAGGAGTTTGTACCTCACTTTCCTCCTTTGGAGTTCCATTGAGAATTTGCTCCATCTCCATTAGACATTCCATTCTCATAGCATATTCAACTTGTTCTTCATTCTCATCAACCTCATCATATTCAAATTCCATGATGGATTCCTCTTGCTCTTGAGCTTGTAAGATGTCTTCTAGGATAGATTGCTCATCTTCTATGGGTTGACATGCTTCCACAAGGATGTTATGCACTAATTCGGATTATGCATGAGTAAGTTCTTTGTTAGCTAGAGCGGCCTCAAATAATCCACCTCCAATTCCCAATACATATTTTTAGCCTCACTTGCTTCCAAGGCTTCCAATGCTTGCATGCGATCTTTGAAGAAAGGTATACTTAAGTGGTCCTCTACAAAACAATCTATAAAGTCCATCTTGCAAAATATCGAACAACTTGAAAACAATTAGAACAAACCTTGAGGAGTTTTACTTCCCCAAGGCAAAGAAAGACACAACTAATAACAATATAAGAATATCTAAATCAAGATAACACCGTCCCCGGCAACGGCACCATTTTCATGGGACAAGAGTTGGTCGTCACACATCCAATCAAACACAATTTATAGCTTCACAAACAACTCTACAATTAGTAAAGAGGCAAGTAAAGGTCGGATCCCAAGGGACGGGAATTGAGATGAGATTTCTATTGAAACTAGTGGTGTCTTAGGGGTGTCACAATTTGGGTTGATGTAGAAGGTCACTAAACTAAGTAGCAATGAAAGTAAATAAGCAAGATGAATTAAAAGGGTTGTAAACAATTGATAAAAAGCACTAGGGTGTCATGGGGTCATAGGGGAATCATGGGAATTGATCATACAAACATTTTCTCAAATTATAAGCAAGCAATTATTGTTGTGATGGATTGAGTTGAGTTATATCTTACAATCCTAGGAAAGTTTGGGTCCCGGAGCCGAATCGATTAGATTGTACAACACCTACAAGTCGACTTAATCTTCCCTACTCAACAACATGCATGGTCTAATGAGACTCGAGTTGGTTTATGTCTTACAAGTCTCATTGAAAAGATAGGTGATGGGTAAAAAATGCAAGGATTCATAGGCTCGCATTTCATCAAACATAACATGTGCATGAGTTGAGATCAAAACAAGCAAGCAAATAAACCATGAAAGCATATTAATTTAAGCATGAATCATTCCCCATGTTGGTTTCCCCTAATTACCCATTAACCCTAGCTAGGTGACTACTCACTCATTATCATGTTGATCATGCTAGCAAGGTTGTCAATCATACCAACAAAATGAAACATGATGAACAAATGAAAGTAATTAACAATAATTAAAAAGTGATTAAGAGGATTATACCTACTAATGATTCCAATAATAAAGCAAGAATAAAAGAAGTACTTGATGCTTGATTGAGAGGTTGTCAATCTCCCAATAATAACCCAAATAATCTTCAATTACCCAAAATAAAGGATGAACAAAAGAGAGATTAAGGAAATAAAACTTGTATTAAAACTTGATTAATTGTTGATTACAAAACTAAAGAGAGATTTGATTGATATTAACTACTCTAATAATTGATAAGAGGAACATACTCTTCTAATTAGACTAATGGGGTATTTATAGTGGAAATTAGGTGGATGCATTAGGGTTAACTAAGGGCTAAAGTAGTAATTACACTTTTTAGATTTGAGCAGGGAGACGCCGGTATTTTTCGAAGGAAGGGCTTCTTTCACGGAGGCTTGAAGAAGACGAAATTGTGCTGGACTGGAATCCGTGCGTCTTAGGCACGGGACGGGCGGATTCGTGGGGCTTTCCCGAGCGTCTTTGGCAGAAGACGCACGGATTTTGCTGTGGAGGACGGACGGATTCAGGGCAATCCGCACGGATTGTAGCTCAGCATTGTTTCTTCTTCTTTTCTTCCCTTTTCTTGATAAAATCCTTGGGGATTTCCTCGGGGATGCAAGGATCCTTTCTCGTCATTGCCCAACTACTATAATATGTACAAAGGCCTTCTAATCTTGTCTCTCCTTGATGCTTGGTCATTGAATTCAATCAATTTAGTCTCGTTTTGCCATGAAAATGCAAGATTCTTACTCCTTTCCTACCAAGGGATCAAAATCTCAAAGAATATGCTAAACAAAGAACTAAAGACAATAAATGACCCAAATATGCACTACAAAGCATGGGAACAAGGCTAATTCGGGGGCTAAATATGCGCTAATTATGGTCACATCAGTGTTCAATACATAAAAACTCTGAATTTCTATCCCGAATCTAAGAATTCATTATAGAATAACAATGAAAAGACCTTAATTTGGGAAATTGCTGCAAATTAGGGTTAATAGTTGAATATGAATTGATGAATGTCGGGGGGATTGATGAATGTCCAAGGAAAAAATACATGCATGATAAAATTACAGTACAATCGCCATTATCCGAAGCATAGTACCTGAATTTGTAGGAATGAGATTGATAAATCTCGCGAAAATGCTGCTGATGAATGGATTGAACCGTATATGAGAAGCAGATGATCGGATACGATGAAGGTAGGATAGAGATGAGCAGCGACGATGATCGGAGAAGACGATCGGAAATGGCGACGATCGGAAACGGGGATGATGAGGGTCGAAGAGAGAGAAGAAGATGAGTGAGAAAGGGAAAATTGAGAAATGATTGAAGTTGAAGGGTTTGGGGAATTAAGTGCGTCAAATTGTAATATTATTAGTATTATTAATTAGTAATGTTAATATTAGTAGTATTATTAGTGGTTCTCATGGTTCTCATCATCCTAGCGGTAGCGGTCCGCCTAATCCAACCCAAAACCCTTTCTCGTCCCGTTTTAGGACACCCGGGCCCCTTTTTAAAATCCCGTCCCCAAAAAAGGGTTCACTCGGCCCCTTCTAGGGTGTCTTTAGGTTTTCCTGTTCGAATGACAATATCAAGGAAAAGGGTTTAGGGTTGGATTAATCCAACCCTAAACCCTTTCCCGTCCCGTTTTAGGACATCCGGGCCCCTTTTTAAAATCCTGTTTTCCTGAAATAAGCTTGTACATGCATGAAATAAGCTGTCTTCCTGAAGCTAATCGGTGTTTGGTTTGGTGTACACTAGTCTTATGAATTAATGGACTAACCTTGTATATGCATCAAATAACTGTTTATGTGCATTAAACAACTTTGTATATGCATGAAATAAGCTGTCTTCCTGAAGCTAATCGGTGTTTGGTTAGGTGTACACTCGTCTTATGAATTAATGGACTAACCTTGTATATGCATCAAATAACTGTTTATGTGCATTAAACAACTTTGCATATGCATGAAATAAGCTGTCTTCCTGAAGCTAATCGGTGTTTGGTTTGGTGTACACTAGTCTTATGAATTAATGAACTAACCTTGTATATGCATCAAATAACTGTTTATGTGCATTAAACAACTTTGTATATGCATAAAATAAGCTGTCTTCCTGAAGCTAATCACTGTTTGGTTTGGTGTACAATAGTCTTATGAATTCATGGACCAACCTTGTATATGCATCAAATAACTATCTATGTGCATTAAACAATTTTGTATATACATGAAATAAGCTACCTTACTAATGCTGACTACTTTGACAGATAATTCTCTCAAACCAAACACTACAAAGAAAGAGGCGAACAAATTTCACCGCGGCAACGGAGTCCGCGTGTTAAAGCCAAAGTTCACGAGGAAGTCGCACCAGAGTTGCCTCCTAACAAGAACAAGAGGAAGGCAGCAGCAACAAGCAAAGAGCCAACGCAAACTATAAAAAGAAGAAAGCGTTCTTACAAGTATAAGCCTCTCCTCACTCGGATGAGTCCTTCCTTGATCACTAATTTCATCAAGTTGGGGCCATCCGAAAAGCAAATTGATGCCATACACAGTATGGGGTTCAGAGGATTGTTACAACTTAAGTCAGAAGAAATCAATGGCCATTTGGTCAGATGGATTGTCGAGACATTTAATCCGTTCAATTGTTCATTGATGAACCACGATCTTGTTATCTCTGATGAGGAATTCCATGTTGCAACTGGACTTCCTATGGGACCGATTGACATTGTTGCAGCTGGAATATTCTGTAAGGAAAAGGAGTACACAGAGGCTGTCAAGAGGTATAAGGCTCAGTTTACCACCTCAAATATTACGAAAAAGGTTCTCTTAGATAAGATGATGAAGCAACGGGATGGTGGAGACGATTTCAAGAGGAATTTCCTCATCTATATCGTCAATGTTCTCTTGATGGGGGTAGTAGGTGATCATCCTAGCCCTCGGATATTAAGCTCCCTTTCAAATCTCTCCGATGTCCCTAACATGAATTGGTGCAAATTTGCACGGTCCCATATGATCAACAACGTCATGTCGTGGAAGACGGCTATAGCTAATTCCCCTAAAACTTATTTTAAGGGACCGATTCTGATTTTCCAGATTATCTACTTGGATAGATGTGTTTTCATGACGAGAACGGTGCGTCGATCATTTCCCTTATTAGCGAATTGGACGGATGAGAAAATTAGAGAAAGGGTTAAGTTGGAGAAGCAGAAGGGGGGTGGCTTTGGCAAGGGCTCTGTTGAACCCATATTTGCTTATGTTGCACCTCAACATGAACATGAACCTGTACCTGTACGTGTACCTGAACCTGAACCTCAACCTCAAATTGAATATCAACCTCAACCTCAACCTCAACCTCAACCTGAACTTGAAGCTGAACCGGTTGATGAGAGGAAAGAATCCAACAAGGTTTTGGCAAGCACAGCCATTCGACTTGCAGACATTTATGGTGACTTTACCAAAGCAGTTAGAAATGCTAAGTGTAAGGCTCCCGCTTTCCCGGCTGTCACGCAAATGTCAAAGTTGGCAAATTGTTTATTTGAAGGATTTTCCCTTTCACAGCAGAGTACAGAAGAAGGTGAAAGGGAAGGTGCTGATTGTGAAAGGGAGGGTGCTACCATGGAGAAGATGGAGGAGGATGACGTGGAAAAGGACAATGAGAAAGATGAGAATGAATTGAAGGAGAGAAAGGAGGAGGTGGCAGTGGAGAAGGAGTTGAAGAAGGATGAGGGTAAAGTGGAGGAGGAGGAGTTGAAGAAGGAGGAGGTTGACATGAGTTGTGCAGATGATGCGTTTCTAGACAATCCCACTGTCATGGCTGAATTAGAAGGGATCCTTAATAATGCATACACTCATGTTGGCAAGGTGTTTGATTCACATCATGAAAATTTCTGGAACGAAAAAAAGGAAAAGGAAAAGAGGGATAAGGCGCTTCTGGAAGGACCGTCTTTTAGCCTTTTTAGTGGTGATGATGCTCCATATAACTCTCAAGAGTTCCTTGAGTCCAGGTTGCAGGCTGCTTCAAGTGTTCCTCATTCAAGCACAACAACTACGACGTCTGTTCCAGTAGTTCGTCCTTTATCGCCAATATCACCAATTCTGATCTCATCCCAACCATCGCCTGTAGTTATCTCCTCTCAAGTATCGTTGGATGAATCGCCAATTGAGCCCTCTTCTCCAACTGCCCCCTCAGATTATGCCATTGAGAGTGATGTGACCATAATTAGCGCATATTTAGCCCCCGAATTAGCCTTTTTCCCATGCTTTTTAGTGCATATTTGGGTCATTTCTTATCTTTAGTTCTTTGTTTTGCATATTCTTTGAGATTTTGATCCCTTGGTAGGAAAGGAGTAAGAATCTTGCATTTTCATGGTAAAACGAGACTAAATTGATCGAATTCAATGACCAAGCATCAAGGAGAGACAAGATTAGAAGGCCTTTGTACATATTATAGTAGAAGAGCAATGTTGAGAAAGGATCCTTGAGTCCCCAAGGAAATCCCCAAGGAATTTATGAAGAAAAGGGAAGAAAAGAAGAAGATACGTTGCTGAGTGACAATCCGAGCGGATTGTCACCAATCCGTCCGTCCCGCAGCTGCACAATCCGAGCGGCTTTGCTCAAATCCGCTCGGATTCCACCTCCATAATCCGCCCGGATTCCCTTGAATCCGCTCGGATTCCAACGCCATATTCCGCCCGTCCAGACCTTATTCCGCCCGGATTCCAGCACAGCGTGATTTCCTCTTCTCCAAGCTACGAAGAAAGAAGCCCTTCTCTCGAAAAATACCGGCTCCTCCTTGCTCAATCTTAAAAGTGTGATTACTAGTTTAGCCCTTAGTTACCCCTAATGCATCCTCCCTAATTTCCACTATAAATACCCCATTAGTCTAATTAGAGGAGCATGTTCTTCTTATCAATAATTAGTGTAGTTAATATCAATCAAATCTCTCTTTAATATTGTAATCAAGTATTAATCAAGTTTTAATCCAAGTTTTAGTTCTTTAATCTCTCTTTTGTTCATCCTTTATTTTGGGTAATTGAACATTATTTGGGTTATTATTGGGAGATTGACAACCTCTTAATCAAGCATTCAAGTACTTCTTTTATCTTTGCTTTATTATTGGAATCATTAGTAGGTATAATCTTTTAATCCCTTTTTAATTATTGTTAATTACTTTCATTTATTCATCATGTTTCATATTGTTGGTATGATTGACAACCTTGCTAGCATGATCAACATGATAATGAGTGAGTAGTCTCTTAGCTAGGGTTAATGGGTGATTAAGGGAAACCAACATGGGGAATGATTCATGCTTAAATTAATATGCTTTCATGTTTTATTTGCTTGCTTGTTTTGATCTCAACTCATGCACATGTTATATTTGATGAAATGCTAAGCCTATGAATCCTTGCATTTACTATCATCTTCTATCTTTTCAATGAGACTTGTAAGACATAACCCAACTCGAGTCTCATTAGACCATGCATGTTGTTGAGTAGGGAAGATTAAGTCGACTTGTAGGTGTTGTACAATCTAATCGATTCGGCTCTGGGACCCAAACTTTCTTAGGATTGTAAGATATAACCCAACTCAATCCATCACAACAATAATTGCTTGCTTATAATTTGAGAACATGTTTGTATGATCATATCCCATGATTTCCCTATGATCCCATGACACCCTAGTGCCTTTAATCAATTGTTTACACCCCTTTAATTCATCTTGCTTGTCTATTTTCATTGCTATCTTAGTTTAGTAACCTTCTACATCAACCCAATTTGTGACACCCCTTAGACACCACTAGTTGCAATAGAAATCTCATTTCAATACCCGTCCCTTGGGATCCGACCTTTACTTGCCTCTTTACTAATTGTAGAGTTGTTTGTGAAGCTATAAATTGTGTTTTGATTCGACCGTGACCCAACGACCACATCTTAATTTGTGAACACTAAGCGGACTCGTATCAAAAATGGCGCCGTTGCCGGGGACGGTGTTTGTTTGATTTAGATTTCTTTTTATTGTTGTTAGTTGTGTCTTTTCTTTGCCTTGGGGAAGTAAAACTCCTCAAGGTTTGTTCTAATTGTTTTCGAGTTGTTTGATATTTTGCATGTCTAGAAGGTTACAAAGTGGTTTGTTACCTTTTGACCGTGAAATCGAAAGAACCTTAACAAACAATAGGAGACTTGCTAGGAGGAATTTAAGAGGTATTAGTGAAGTTGTTCAACCCACTAGTGAGTTTGTCAATCCTTTCGCCATAGAAGGAGAAGAGAACCCATTACACAATACCCCACAAAATCCACCTACAATGCCTAAGTTTTCGTCACACTCCGTGCCCACCGAGGAGAACCTACCCAACAGTACTCCTACACCTCAACATCTAACCGGAAATTTTATTGCCAAGTCCGCCTTCATCCAATTACTTGAGAGGAGCCAATTTGGGGGGATGCCTAGTGAAGACCCTCATTCTCATATGGAAACCTTTTGCACTATTGTGATGCAATCTCTCAAACCGGCGTGACTCAAGACCAAATTAGATGGGTCTTATTTCCTTTTTCTCTAATCGGCACCGCGAAGTAATGGTTGAAGGGCCTTGATAAGGCCACCCTCGTAATAGATTCTTGGAAGAAGTTGACTCTAGCTTTCTACAAAAAATTCTACCCACCGGAAAAGACTAACATGCTAAGAGCTCAAATTACGGGTTTTAAGCAAAGGGATGAAGAGTCTTTGTATGAAGCTTGGGAGCGGTTTAAGGGAATTTGTCGCTCATGTCCTCACCATGGACTTAGCGAATGGTTTTTGGTACAACAATTTTGGAATGGTTTATATGAAGATTCTAGGAACATTCTCAATATGGGATCGAATGGAATGTTTCACCGAAGTTGATGACAATCAAACATGGAACAAGATTGAGGAAATGGCGGTCCATAACTCACAATATAGTAGACCTCGCAAGGCTACTAGAGGAGGAAAGCATGAAGTGGACTCCATTACTCAATTGGGTGCTCAACTTAGTGCTCACATTGACACAATCAACTTGAAGTTTGAACAAGATATGGCTAGACTTGAGGAAAACTCAAAATCATCAAAGCATCATATTAATGCCATGACGGCATCCTCATCAATCCCAAGTGGGATATGTGTAAATTGTGGAACTTTGGGACATGACCAAGGTGAATGTAGGGGAACAAATGAACAAGAGAATGCTTTCCAAGCATACAAGAGTGGTACCCCTTATTCCAACTTTTACAATGAAAACACCAAATTCCATTTAAATCTCTCATACAAAAGCCAAAATGTTCAAAACCCTCAAAAAACATACACTCCACCACCCATGAGAAACAAAAATCAAAGACCCTTTTACAATCAAAACCAACGTTACCAAAATCAAAATCCATACAATCACCAAAATGACCAAGGCTTTGATGTCCAAAAAGCGGTCCTCCAAATGCAAAAGAATCAACAAGAATTTTTCACTCAAATGCAAAAAGATAGCCAAGCAAAGGAAACCACCATCAACAACATTCTAGCTCACACCAAGATGTTGGAAACACAATTGACTCAACTAGCATCTTCAAGCTCACAAAGACAAAAGGGGCAATTACCACCTCAAAGTAATCCCCCTAGACATGAAATGGTTAGTGCCATTCACTTGAGAAGTGGTACAAGGTATGAAGCACCGAAGAAGCAAGTTGAGGATGAAGTTGTGGAAGCTAGTGAAAAGGAAGAAATTGTGCAAAACTCCAAAGATGGAGAATCATCAAAAGAAGAAAGTTCAAAGAAAAATGAAGACAAGGCCAAGGAGAAGGAGCCCGTTGTGATTAGACTTCCTTTTCCAAGTCGTCAAGCCAAGCTCAAATTTGATGATCAACTTGGAAAGTTCATGGAAATTGTGAAGAATTTGGAAGTCTCGATTCCTTTCACGGAATTAATCAATCACGTGCCGGCCTATGCAAAATACATGAAAGATATCCTCACAAAGAAGAAGTCGATCCGGAAGCTTGAGACTATCGCCTTCACCAAGGTGAGTAGTGCAATACTTCAAGGGAGTTCACCTCCAAAGTTAAAGGATCCGAGAAGCTTCTCAATACCGTGTACCATTGGCGACACGACGATCAACAAAGCCTTATGTGATCTAGGGGCTAGTGTGAGTGTCATGCCGTACTCGGTAAGTAAAAGGTTGGGGATGGGAGAGCTTAAATGCACCAATATCACACTCCAAATGGCCGATAGATCGACGAAGACACCATTAGGGATATGGGAAGATGTCCCCATGCGAATTAGGAAGTTTTTCATCCCGGTGGACTTTGTCATTGTTGATATGGAGGAAGATTCCAACATTCCAATCATTCTAGGAAGACCTTTCCTACACACCGCGGGTGCGGTGATTGATGTGAAACATGGAGAGCTCACTCAAGAAGTGGGAGATGAAAGCATAACTTTTAATCTTGACAAGACTATGAGAGCTCCTCGTTTGCATGAACCGTGTTTCATGATTGATCATTATAGCCGAAAGGATGAGAGGAAGAAATCAGAACTCCAATGGAAGATGCTCCATTCAAAGAGCAAGTAAATTGTGACAAGGAGAGCTTGCAAAGCTCATCAAAATCAACCAAGGAAGAAGAGGATGGCCTCATTGGCCAAGGGAAGAAATTGGGAGAGTTGTCTCCATCTAAGCAAGAGATTTTCAATGATCAACTTAATGAAGTTTGTGGTCTTTGGGACAAAGAATTTGAAGGGATTTTTAATCCCTACATTGGTAATGCCATCGATCAAGACCGACAACAAAGGCCAAGGTCTATTGAAGACCTCTACCATGATAATGAACAAGCTTTTGATTACTTCTTCAAGGTGTTGAGCAACATCAACAACACCTTGAACTTGCCCCCTTGACATCTCATCAAGAATGAGAGTTTGGTGGAGTCCTCCCTAAACCACCACTTGTAAATATTTCTAACTCCCTAACTTACATTTCAATTCTTGTATTGCATTTTTGTCATCTTTGGATTTTTATTTACTTTGATCAAAATAATTGTCATGTTTGAGAGAAGTGAGGGAGGGATTAACAATTTCAATTGATGTGTAGTGCTTTACCTTAGTGTGGGGATGGCAATTGCCTAGGCTATCCATGCCTAGTAGTGCCCCCACAATGAAGAACACAAGACTTGAAAGAAAGAATGGAAGAATGATAAGGGAAATGCATTGTGCAGGGATGGAACTAAATCCGTGTACACAGGGGAAGAATCCGAGCGGATTCCACAAAATCCGCCCGTCTTCAGTAATCCGAGCGTATTGCAGAAAAGACGCTCGTCCTGAACTGAGCTGAATTTTGAAAATTTCTTGATCGCGGATCGAATCCGGCGTCTGAGCGGAATCCGCCCGTCTTGATGAATCCGCCCGTCTTGAAAGAAAGACGTCCGTCTTTGCAGCTGAGGAAAACAAGCAAAATTTTCTGGACTGAAATCCGTCCGTCTTCAAGCAAACCCGCCCGTCCCGTGTCAAGCAAATCCGAGCGTCTTCATCAGAATCCGCCCGTCTTTAGGCGAGTTTTGTAAAGCCCAGAAAGAGCAGAATCCGCACGGATTGGGCAGAATCCGCACGGATTGCCCCTGCAGATTCGAAAATTTCGGTCTCTTTAAAACCCCTCCCACATTCATTCATTCATTCATTCATAAACACTACCCACAACATCAAAACCCTCATCCTCTCCATCACAAAAAAAAAAACCCTCAACAACATTCACCAAAATCAAATCAAATCATCCTTCTAATAACAAATCAATCACTCCTTCTTCAATAAAAATCAAAACCAAGCACAAAATCTTCAACCTTTGAGTCGATTTTTGATTCCATAAAGGTAAAGCCTTTCACCTTTAAATCGATTTGGGTATACTACAAATTGAAGATTTTTCATTCTTTTCTTGGTTAGTTCATCAATGGCAAGGACTAAGGGAGCAACAAAGACAACAAAGGCACCAAAGGCTAAGGCACTCTCACAAAGGCAAAAGGCTCTTCAAACAAAGAAAGCATTGGCTATGGTGGTAGCAACACCAAACTTGGAAGTGCAACAACAACAACAACCTTCTATGGGAGCAACAACACCTTCTACTCCGGAAATCGATCAACTTTTGCATTATCCGGAAGTAACTTTTATTTCCGATACCCATAGAAATATCTTTGTCAAGTTTGCTATGAAGTCATTACAATCCACCAAATTTATATGTGAAGATACCTTAGAAAAATTGGGTGTTCTTGAGCAAACTAGAGCCTTTTTCAATGCCATGGGGTTGAAGAAATTGTTTGAAACAAAGGAATTGACATACCCCTCCCTTACCTTGGAATTTTTGAGTTCTTTGAAAGTCACCAAAGTTGAGAATAGGGAGAATCTCGAGTTTCGTCTAGCTAATGTTAGTAGACGCATTTCCTTTAGGGAATTGAGTGAAATTTTGGGTCTTAGTGATGAACCGCGATATTTTAAGAATTATGGAAAGTATGACCCCGAACCTCTTTGGGAGGCAATCTCCGGGAAGAAATTTGAGGATTTTCATGCGAGTCGTGCTCTTTTGGTCCACCATCCGGGCATAAGAGTATGACACAAGGTCGTGGGAAACACCATAATTGCAAGGAAAGATACCAACCATTTCACGAAACTTGATTTTATTGGAAGAGTACACACCAAGGTCATTGCACTAAAATTTCAGGGCATAAGAGTATGGCTTTGAATATTGGAAGAGTACACACCAAGCCTTACAATTCTTTGAGGCTCTTGGTAGATAGATGGCTCAATATTGATTGTGGGAAGAAGGGCACTACCGTTATTGTCAATGGCGGCCTAGTCACTATCCTAGCTAAGCACTTTGATCCTAACTTCAATAAGGATAACAAGTACAAAGCAAAGGAGGGTGGCCATCTTGTTGATATGCATACTATGATACACAAGTTCAAGTGGGTTGCCCATAACCCCATTGACACTAAGTATGGATGGCTCACTAGTGAAGCTAGATCGTTTACCTTGCCTTCAAAGATTTGTCGTCTAAGCGTCCACCGGACCAATTATCTACCTCCCCTTTCTAAAGAAGCCGAGTATATTATTCAACAACAAAAGGGTGATCTTGAAACTCCCTCCTCTTCCATTGTCATACCACCTTACCCCTTTGAGTATGAAGAGTTCAAGCCGGAAGGAGTTGAAGCTAGAAAAGATTATGTGACTCTTCTCATGCAAGCAATGCACAAGCAAGCCTTTGAAGATAGGAAAAATGCTTACTTGGCTCAATATCCACCCCTCCTACACTTAGCTAGGCAAGGACTACTTGATCCATCTTGTCCTTTGCCTAGTTGGGCGGATAGAGAAGTCCTATTTCCGGGTGCATCTATGGTCGTTTTGGGTGACAATGAGGTTGTTGGTAATGATGAAGAAGTTGATGATAACATTGATGAAGAATCAAGTGAAGGAGGAGAGGATGGTGAAGATGATGATGAGCAAGATGAGGAAGAAAGTGAAGAAGCAAATGACAAGGGAAGTGGCAATGTGGCCACTTCTAATGAGGAAAGTGATGGTGATAACATGATGGAAGATTAGCAAGCCTTGGAGACTCCTACCCTCTCATGGTTTGTCTATTTCTCTCTTTGTTTTAATTTAATTTTGATCATTGTTGGAGTAGTCCTAGCCCCATAGAGGACTCACACCACGGTACCATTGAGGTGTTCTCATTTTATTGTTCCCATTTTCAAAATCCAAAATGACAAATTAGTTTCATGCATAGCATAGTGTGTGCATGAACTACACCCATCCTTGGACATTAGCAATAGTGTCTCACTCGGTTTGGGGAAGTTAATGCATACACAACGGGAGGTAATCTAAATTATCCTCTCCGTCATAACAAAAACCATGCATCATGTAGTGTAGCTTAGAGTAGATTGCATATAGTGTAGAAATCATGCATCATCTTTGCATAATTTCCATCACTTTGGCCATTGAGGACAATGCCCATATTAGTGTGGGGATGGGAATTCTAACATTTAACTCTTATTCAAAAATCCAAAAAAATTGAAAAATCTCAAAAATCATAAAAACTTGAAAATTGAAAACCCAAAAACATGTTTATTTCCTTTTTGTAGTCTTGTATATATTGTCTTGTATATATTGTGTTTGTTCTATCCTTGTTCACATTGATTGACTACGCCACATCCGAGACATGAGGATATTGAAGACCGCATGGTATGATCTTTCCAATCTCCTTTTTCCTCTTTATGTTAATGACTATGTTGCTTTATTTTGATTGATGCGGTAAAACAATGTGAACTTTGGACTTGCATTTAGTATATATGTCATACTAGTTGATAGAATCACTTTCATTAGGATGTTTATATTAGTTGCATCATGGCATGTAGTTGCATGTTAGAAATGTTTTGAAAAATGCCTATTTAGGAACTTTGACAAGAGCAACTAAGCCATTACAAATACTTGTTCAACTTAAAACTTTGCCTACTAGAATGGTTGTAAAACACCCTAGATAGTGTCATACTAGTGTCTTTTGACCCATGACCCAAGGCCTAGTCAAGGGTTTGCATGTGAGTCACCTATCCAACCCCGTGATGCGATGTGGACTTGGTTAACTTGTCTAGGTGACCTTGTTTGACCTTGTGGTAAGGCAACCCAAAAATATTTTCTATCAATAAGCTTGAAGTGCTCATTTCAAAGAAATTTTGTCATGTGGAAGTAATGTAATGCCAAGGAAACCTCAAATATTATGAATTGTTGAATGTTGAGAAATTTTAAGTTGTTTTGATGGAGGCGTACCACTTCGATGTGCTTTGGTGCGGGATCCATTGAATTGGGCCCCCATACGGTTGTGAATTCGGCCGCCGAGAGACAGAGTGATTATCACCCTGAAAAGCTATTGTCTAGAGGTTAACCGGTTGCCTAATAAGCGATTGGCGAAAGCAAAGGACACTAGCCCGGAAGGGACAAACCCCATCTTAAATTTTTGAAATGTGAAAGTCAAATGGGGTCAATTTTTGAATACTAGTCATATCCACCCGTTGTGAATAAATATTTGAGCATTTCATTCCCAAAAAGACTTTTTGTCAAGCCACTTGGTCGAGTTTGGGATAATCCATGACCTTTACTTTTGTAGAGAATTCGAGACTTGTCATGTAATATGCTACTAGCATCATAGGGATTATCATTCCACCACCATCCGATCGCTCTTGACGAAAGCATTTGGAAATTGAGGACGAAAGTAGTCTAGTTTAACACCATTTGGAGGTGATTTAGTGCCATCCTCTTAGACTTAGTAATTTGTTGAACTAGTATTTGTGAAGGATTACATGCTCTTAAATTTGTTCTTCTTTAGTGCCTCCGCCACTTGATGAGGGAGTGGCTATTCTGTTTGTAGATGCATCCATTATGTGATTTTGTGTGTTTAAATGTTTGGATGTGTCGCCATTTTGGCAAGACCCACCTTGCCTTGCAAGAAGGCATCCTACCTCATGGTTGTCTTGTTGTGAGTTGAAGGGGCGGAGTGAGACCCGCTAATTATCTCATATCGGCTATATTATTAGGATAGGTTAGTATTGGCCCTAGTCTTTGTCACCTCTTTACTCGGGACGAGCAAAGGTTCGGTTTGGGGATATTTGATGTGACCATAATTAGCGCATATTTAGCCCCCGAATTAGCCTTGTTCCCATGCTTTTTAGTGCATATTTGGGTCATTTCTTATCTTTAGTTCTTTGTTTTGCATATTCTTTGAGATTTTGATCCCTTGGTACGAAAGGAGTAAGAATCTTGCATTTTCATGGCAAAACGAGACTAAATTGATCGAATTCAATGACCAAGCATCAAGGAGAGACAAGATTAGAAGGCCTTTGTACATATTATAGTAGAAGAGCAATGTTGAGAAAGGATCCTTGAGTCCCCAAGGAAATCCCTAAGGAATTTATGAAGAAATGGGAAGAAAAGAAGAAGATACGTTCTTTGAGTGACAATCCGAGCGGATTGTCACCAATCCGTCTGTCCCGTTGCCGCACAATCCGAGCGGCTTTGCTCTAATCCGCTCGGATTCCACCTCCACAATCCGCTTGGATTCCCTTGAATCCGCTCGGATTCCAACGCCAGATTCCGCCCGTCCCGACCTTATTCCGCCCGGATTCCAGCACAGCGTGATTTCCTCTTCTCCAAGCTACGAAGAAAGAAGCCCTTCTCTCGAAAAATACCGGCTCCTCCTTGCTCAATCTAAAAAGTGTAATTACTAGTTTAGCCCTTAGTTAACCCTAATGCATCCTCCCTAATTTCCACTATAAATACCCCATTAGTCTAATTAGAGGAGCATGTTCTTCTTATCAATAATTAGTGTAGTTAATATCAATCAAATCTCTCTTTAATATTGTAATCAAGTATTAATCAAGTTTTAATCCAAGTTTTAGTTATTTAATCTCTCTTTTGTTCATCCTTTATTTTGGGTAATTGAAGATTATTTGGGTTATTATTGGGAGATTGACAACCTCTCAATCAAGCATTCAAGTACTTCTTTTATCTTTGCTTTATTATTGAATCATTAGTAGGTATAATCTCTTAATCCCTTTTTAATTATTGTTAATTACTTTCATTTATTCATCATGTTTCATATTGTTGGTATGATTGACAACCTTGCTAGCATGATCAACATGATAATGAGTGAGTAGTCTCTTAGCTAGGGTTAATGGGTGATTAGGGAAACCAACATGGGGAATGATTCATGCTTAAATTAATATGCTTTCATGTTTTATTTGCTTGCTTGTTTTGATGTCAACTCATGCACATGTTATATTTGATGAAATGCTAAGCCTATGAATCCTTGCATTTACTATCATCTTCTATCTTT
>NW_027413124.1:322878-358573 GCF_048544455.1 Silene latifolia
TGTTCTTGTTATTGTTGTTGTTATTGTTGTTGTTATTGTTATTGTTATTGTTATTATTATTATTATTATTATTATTATTATTATTATTATTATTATTATTATTATTATTATTATTATTATTATTATTATTATTATTATTATTATTATTATTATTATTATTATTATTATTATTATTATTATTATTATTATTATTATTATTATTATTATTATTATTATAAAAGGATGCGCGCAACTTTCATTAAAAGAAAAATAAACGTTTACATGAAATTGGTGGGGAGCCGAGAGACAATCTGGGCTCCCACACCCTTAGCAACAGCAAAGCTAAGTCTAGTAAAAATGTATGCAGCCACCCGAGCCCCCGCATCCCGAGATCCGAGAATTTCGGATCCGTTTGAGCAAGGCAACAACATCCGAACCTGACTCCCAAGTGAAGAGAAAAAGAAAGGAAGGAAACCATAACCACGCGCGCACAAATCCCCCGTACTTAGCACACTTACGCTCGAGCAAAGATCGGTGACAACCCGGCCAGGCACAAAATCCGTCATCCCAGTCTGAGTCAAAGGAGAAGACCTTGTCAAGTCAACGCACACATCACGCCCTCTCTCTCAAGAATAAAGCAACAAATCCGCAAGACGAAGAAAGCCACCATGCCCATCAACCAAACCGATATCAACCTCCTTTCCCGCAGTAATACCAGATGTCGAAAAGAGTGTCCCGGACGAGATTATGCCGATGTTTAACGCTCACGGTACCAGTATAAGAAACAGCGTGGTCCCCAAAAACATCCTCAGCAAAAACCCGAGAGCAAGCAGGACAGGGCCTAGATGCCGTGAATAACGGAACACCCAGACGATACCCAAGCACACTACGGTAAGTCCTCCCGTTCATAGTCTGACCCAACCCCGAGATAGGAGCAGCACGTAACCAATAAGAGGAGTGAGAACCCTGCTGAGACTGCCATAAAGCAAGCTGGCGCGGTGTTAAAGAGAAAACAGATTCTGAGGCAGCAGCAACCGTCGCGAAATAAATGTCTGCCAATTTCTTCATAAGTTTGGGAGCAGCAATTTCACTAGGGTTACCTAAGATACCAGAGCCTGTAGTCGCAGTAAACACCCGCGCGACATCATCAAAGGCAGGGCCAGTAGCTACAATACAAGAAGGGCGAGGAGCTTAGCCTGCAAACCAGCAGACTGCAAACGGGACGCAATAAAAGCATAAAATAAAACATCTCCCGCCGCATAGACACCAAGACCACCAAGATGAAAAGGGAATGTAGCAAGGCGCCACGGCCAATCCCCAAAACCCGGCCCAGACGCGGTGACAATACGTTCCAAGCTGGAACGAAGAGCGACATCAAAAGGAAGATAGACCGACCCAAAAACACTAGGGGAGCAAGTACGAAGTGAGGAATAAAGCTTAGAAATACCAGTACAAGCTCGAAGTAGAAGCAACTCACATTGCGGGTCCTCAATCCTCGCAACCAAGTCCATTAGCTCAATGGTCTTAGTTACTCTCTTCGCCACAATCTCACTGCCTAAACCAGGACAAGTACTGACAGGTCCACCCAAAACAGTAACACCACGCAATGGCCGAGAAATAGAAGGGGGAAAACCCCAGGAAGCCGACTCCGAGGATCCTCAACAGGCCAAAAGACCTCCGTCTTGGAGACATTAAGATGTAGTCCAAAACGAGGGCCATCCACCATAATCAAATCCAAGACCTTCCCTGTAACACCCCGTATTTTAATAAGTTGGATTTTTGATTGATGGTTTACCATCTTTAGGAGCTCATAGTTGACACTAGTTGGATATGGGTATAGCATTGTTAGGAGCTTTGACCTTGACCTCGTGGAGGTGGTTAGTAGATGTTTGAGGATTTGAAGTGGTGAAATCACACTTATAGTGAAGTACCTTGTTTCATGGAATAGCTTAAGATGATGTAACATAAGTGTTTTGAGGAAACCATTGGAAGTGATGTTACTTGGGATTCAAGTACTTGGCGTTCCCTTCTTGTCTAATTCCCTTCTTCTTCGACCATAAGTGTTACCGTCCGTACCTTCCTTTCATCGCTTCATCTTGCTCCTCCTTTAAGTTTGACACTCGTACCTGGTGAAACTCTATCTTTGACATCCTTGTAAATTTGACTTCAATTCTTATCCCTAGGAAGTTCATCATACCTCTTTTGTTGGTTAAGCTTGAACCCTCTTAGCATACTTGTATCTATGATGTCTAACTTACTTTTCATTTCACACAATTTCTAAATATTTCGAACTACTATTTTTGGTTCGTTGTTAAAAATTTATGTTACCCTCACAAAATTTTCCCTACTTGTAAAGATTTGGAAAATGAAAATTCGATTTGACTCTCTAATTGTTCTTTGAGTATAGACTTCCTTATCATGGTTTTGAGTTGCTAAACCTGAGATTTTTGTAAATTTTATCCAATTTCTATTCACTTTGATCTATTATGATGCCTTTGTCAAAGTTTAATATTATATTTCAGGAATTTAACTCCCATTTTAGTTATTTAAAGGTGAAACCTTTATTTCCATTTTGGCTTATGCAAAAGAAAATTTGGGTGGACTACCTTTTCTTTGGATTTTAACGTTAATCGGACGTTATTAGAGACGTTTAATAGCTTGTTCTACTCTTGTCGACGAGTGATTTTCGGTTTTAAATTTGTCTCTGACTTGGAAAGTTAGCGTTCTTGTGTGCGCGACAAGAGCATTTCCGTTCCATGGATGAGGCTTATATTTTTGAAAACTCTTCATTAATGTTTTTGAAGGTATTTTGATTTTGACTTATACAAATAATTTGCCTTTTGACCTTATCTTTGATTTGGAATGTGATGTTCTTGAATACGTAACGAGAACACTTCCGTTCCTCTGATGAGAGTCTGGTTCTGTCGGAAAATTTTATTTGAAACTTTTGAAAGAATTTTAGTTCTTTCGATAAGTAACCTTTTAAATGTTTTGGTTACCGATTCCAAAGTTCCAGTTTTGTTTTATACAAGTTTTATTTATCCATTTTGAGAAAAGTTGGTACCTTTGGATTCATGGTGAAGTGGGTAATTATGTTGGGTATTTTAATTGGGTGAATACTATCATTTTAATGCTTAAAATTTCGTCTTAAGACGGTCACAAATGAGCTTCTTTAATAGTGAAAATGGGGTATTTGATTTCTGTTTTGGCTCATTTCCCTAGAAATTATAGGTGTTGAAATTGGGACTGTTTTAAGGCCAAAAATCGGGACATCTTTGGGACTGTTACAATGGGTTGTATGTATTTTAGGACTGAGTGTGGGTCATAAGGATTGGTGTTTGGAACGGGTGTGTGAGGGTGTCACATTCCCCACCTCCAAAGTATCACCCACGATGGTGCCATCATCTAAGTACCACGCCTGCATAGTGAGGTCAAAAGTGTCCCGGATCTTGCATACTAAGGCATGCAAAACCAAAGCGAAAAGCAAAGGGCCTAACGGATCATCCTGCTGGACACCCTGACAAGACAACAAGCAGTGCTCTCCATAAAAAAGACGGGCAAAAAAACTCCACCCAACGGGAAAGAACTGGGCAACGATGGCGGACATCCTGAAGCATGGTCGCACGATCAACAAGGTTGAACGCATTATGGAAATCAACCAGCAATATAGAAAGCCCCACCTCAGCACCACGAGCGTCAATGAGCCGGATCAAGGCATGCAATATAGCCTCTCCTCCACCGGACACACACATCCCAAACTGAAGTCCATCAAAATAAGAAGATAAAGAAGGACCAACCATAAAAGCACCAACCTTATAGACAAGCCATCTCCAGACCATGCCAACAGCAATATGACGAACCCCACCACCCGGTTTAACAAGTGGCGTGAGAGGGGCGCTGGCAATGTACTCACCTAGAGGAAGAGGACACCGGCCCTCAAGAAAAAGATTAACCACCCTAGTAATAGAAATGATCAAATCATCAGAGATAGCCACAACAGCGCCACTCAAACAGTCCATAAGGTGCTGGGCACGAAAACCATCCCGCCTACAAGAAGTACCGTGTGGGAAGCTCCGAATCATATCCAAAACCACAGTTGAAGAGGCAACCAGGGGATGATGATCCCCAGACAAAGGAGGCAATGAAGGACGCGGGGCGACAGGATGCTTCTTACGCAAGGCCACAAGAGTGGCATCGGAGTAAGGGGCGACCCCAGAGGAAGAAAGCACCCGGACAACAGCAGTATAGTGGCCATCACAAATCTTCCGCCGATATTGGCGGAGGTTAAGCGCACTCAAATCCAGATCCTCGTCCACATTAAACAAAGAAGGACCCTCATCGAAACACTCCTGCAACAACTGCAAACCCCCCCCCCGCCCCGCCCCCAAGGTACCCCCCAAGCAAGGATAGCCCTGGCAATACTCTCCTCCTGATGCTAACGCCGAATAGCAGTCTGACGCTCCTGATTACTCCGAGGAGTGAAAGTCTTAAGCAAACAAATTGGTAGAACAAGCAAACGAACCGAGCGGGAGATATCACTAGGGGAATCAACCACATCATCCACGGCCCCTTTCAAAGCCCGAGCAAACCCAAGACGGCACTTAGGAGGAATAGATTTCACGGTGCGAAGGCCTAACGACAATAAACGATCAAGCGAAAATATAGACCACTGAGCAAGCTCAACACTATCATCAGAAGAAACCGAAGTAGAAGGAGCCAAAGGTCTCGGAATACCATAAATATGATAGGTGTAGAGGCCATCAACACACTCCGGATGCATCACAATATCACCCCGACTATGACGACATCTAGCTCGAGTAGTACGGGTTTTGAAGCACACCCCACACAACCAGAGCCCCATCCATCTCAAAGTACTCTCGGCATTGGAATAAACAGTCAAACTATCAGTAATAGTCTGACGAGTAAGTCCCAACGCACCCTCATGACAATGTCGGTCCTGAAAATGCTTCTGCCAAGCAGCCTTTGTAAGGCCCTTACCAAAACCATCCCGACAAGAATGAAGACTCGAAAAAGGACAATGGTACCTCACAAGCTCGGGCATGAAGGAAGAAGCAAAACCCCACGCCCCACCTGCACAAAAACCGATATAGCCACCAAGCAACCACTCGAACGAAAACCACTCTGAAGGCAACCGCACAAGCAGCTAGAGGCAAGACCCACCGCAAACAACAACCACAACCTGAAAAAGACAACCCACAAGAAGGCAGCCACCACCACGACCATACATAATTACCACCACGACCACCCGTAATCGGGTAACTAATCAACGGCGGACAGTGGCAAAACAAAGCAAAGACAAAAAGTGTAAAACCGTGAAATGGCAACGGTATTGGAGTGGCAAAGCGAGAAAATGTGAGGCAATCGTCGGCCACCACGTAAGAGGCGGCGACTTGAGGTCGAGACCTAATGGCGGTGGCGCAGGGGAAGCACGAGCAGACAGACAGTTCAAAGGACGTA
Source organism: Silene latifolia (assembly GCF_048544455.1). Classification (NCBI taxonomy): domain Eukaryota; kingdom Viridiplantae; phylum Streptophyta; class Magnoliopsida; order Caryophyllales; family Caryophyllaceae; genus Silene; species Silene latifolia. The sequence continues at coordinate 328,336 of NW_027413124.1, forward strand.
ACTCGTCGCAGATGCCGAAAACCCGCAACCCACTGCCCAAACCACGACAACCCCAATGGCAGGAGAAAAAAAAAGGACCACGCCTGAACCCTAGGAGAAAAAGGACCACGCCTGAACCCTAGAACCCAACGGAACCCTAACAAGACCGACAAAACCAGAAGGAGAAAAAGAAAAAAAAACGATCGAAAAGAAACCGTGAAAAGGGAACCCGAACCTGACCGACAACCACAAGTGTGATGACGGCAGGGAACGACCGACGAGGAAGACCTCCGGGAAGGGACCCAAAGCAACGGCAGGAAAAATGACCACAAGTGTTATGCCCTAATCCGCAAACGCATAGAAAGGAACACCACACCCACGATATGAACGACAGCGACGAGAGGTTGCGGCTTGCAGATGAGTGGGTGACGCGGCGACGTGAGGTGGCCGACGGTGGGTGTGATGGCGCAGATGAGTGCCCTAAGATGATCGCTCAAATAGCCCTCTCCCTCCTCTCTCTCAAAATGTTATTATTATTATTATTATTATTATTATTATTATTATTATTATTATTATTATTATTATTATTATTATTATTATTATTATTATTATTATTATTATTATTATTATTATTATTATTATTATTATTATTATTATTATTATTATTATTATTATTATTATTATTGTTGTTGTTGTTGTTATTATTGTTGTTATTATTGTTATTGTTATTATTGTTATTGTTATTATTATTATTATTATTATTATTATTATTATTATTATTATTATTATTATTATTATTATTATTATTATTATTATTATTATTATTATTATTATTATTATTATTATTATTATTATTATTATTATTATTATTATTATTATTATTGTTATTATTACTATTATTATTATTATTACTATTATTACTATTATTACTATTACTACTATTATTACTATTATTACTATTACTACTATTATTATTACTATTATTATTATTATTATATTAATAATAATAATAATAATAATAATATTATTATTATTATTCTTATTATTCTTATTATTATTATTATTATTATTATTATTATTATTATTATTATTATTATTATTATTATTATTATTATTATTATTATTATTATTATCACCCTATACTCACACTACTCTAAACATTCATCTAGTAGTAAACCATCGTATGACACAACAATTTATCAAGTAAACCATTCGACTTAGTCATGCCACAACAGAAAGGTATTTAGCAATTATCATAGAATTACGGCTAACAATCACACATGACAAACACTCTTCAAGCAACTACTCCTACTAACTACCCTTTCCCTGTGGCTGGCTTAAGCACGATGGGGACATGATTTTGAAATGAGGGCGCCTACTCACCTAAAATCTAGCATCAGCTGGGGCTCCCAACGCACATACACCAGGTTCATTTTAATTGACACCCAATGTTCATTTGGTTCATTGGTTCAGGTTCCAAAATCGTCGGCTCTGATACCCCTTTGTAACACCCCCGCACACCAGGATACCTTACCAAGGACCACCCCAGTGTATGGAGGTGTTACCATATCAGTCACCCGAGGTAGTAGATCAAATAGACAATGAAAGAACACTTATATTATATTACTTAAGTCGATTACCACGTAACCAAATCACAAACGTGAAACAAAGAGGTAACTATGACTACTATAGAGCTCTCGCGTCAAGACATCTATTTCGGTAGCGTGGTGACTCGAACCCCTCCAAGCCCATCAGCATCAGCCTAATGGTACCTGCTAAACAGACTGCTGACCATCCCCGAATGGATCACCACAGTTTTGAAAACACAACACGGGGTCAGTTACTGAATAATTAAAGTAAGATAAATACAATAAGCAACCAGTTGATCATCCTCCACCATCGGTCTCCCGAACTCACACAGTAACCGACTACACACCGAAGTGTGAAGCCCTTCAAGATTACCCATCGCAACAGGTAATCCTCGCCGCCAGTGGGGGACCGCAGCCAATCCCCACCTAAATCCCGCTCATCAACGAGCGATATACCTGTCCCTTAATGTGCACATCCCCTCCCGTGGCGGGTTCCACGGAGGGCGGACTAGGGTGTGAAGCCACTCCCGCAAGTGACTCCACCACAATCATCACAACACTGTTAGGTTTATTTACCTCTTATTAGACTCCTCTAATAATGAACTAATTAACTTCTTAATTATTTGTTCTTTAGATCTAGTGCATGCATAACAAAATGAAAGATTTATAAGAAAAAACAATGTCCCTTACATTGCTATATGGTTCGAAATATAGGGCACAAGTAAGGTCACTTTCCTTCACTTGTTCTTGAGCTTAATGTGATGGATGATCCTCCTAAGACTCCAAGTATAGAAGACACTCGAATAAGTTGCACCCAAGATTAATCCCAAAAATTCCTACTAATATTAACTAGATATGTAGTAGAAATGTAACTTTAATAATACTAAAATTTCTAGTGTTACTACCTCTAGTAATAGATTGAGTGTATTAGTATTTGTGAGAGTCTTTAGCAATTTGCATGTGAGGGAAAGTAAGAGAGAAAAACAAGCAAAAACTAGAGTGGAAAAATGAGCAACAAATGCTCATATTTAAGAGCCAAAACCGGTGGCCTCTTATCCATGTAGGGAATATTTTCCTTTTGTTTTTACTCATTTTGTTTAGTGTAGGTAGAGTGTAGGGAACAAATATGTAAGATGTAGTATGAATAAAGCTTGTGTGATGTGTCACAATCACACTTTAATCAAAATAAACAAAAGACAAAAGATCATCTTGTGGACTTTCATTTGGCCGAAATAATGGAGCCATTTTGGTCCATTTTTGCCTTTTGTCATTTGTCCCACAAATGCTTATAAGTCATATGTTTAACTATCTTACATAATTAATTATTAATGTAATCATTTAACACTTAAATATTACAATTAATAATATAATATACACTCCACTTTTTGAGTAGTATACTACCATTATATCAACATATAATGGGTCCTACAATTTCTAGTTAGTTAAAATTACAACTTCTTGTAACTTTAAATAACCAATTACCTCTGCCTCAAAACTTATATAATACCTCAACTAATTTAGTAATTTAACACTTAATTACTAAATTAAATCTTATTTAATCACATTACAATAAGACGTAAAATTGCACTCCCATAATTAAGGAATTAATTAATCTGTATCGCATACAATTAATTAAATATCTATTTGGGCCTCATCCTATATGTGTGACCTAAAGGGATCAACTGACCACCACCGTCACACGACAGTAATGTCAAACTCTAGTTAGCCAATCCTTACCGATAAATGACGATCAGTCGACTATATAAAGAATTATCCCTCACGTATTCTTAGTATGTGATTTAATTATGATATTAAATCATGTGATCGCACAATTGTTGAGGACACATTTTCCAACAATCTCCCACTTGTCCGAGACAAGTGTGCGTCACCAATTCTCTTGTCCTATTACAATCTCCCACTCAATGCAAGGTGTCTTGCAGTCGTACTTGCATTTGATCATATCTTGAGTGGTTTCCTCGATCCGGAGAGTAACGTCTCGACCGGAATTATCTACCATAGATACCTTCCGAGCGTGGCCACGCATTTCGAGTTAACTACTCCTCGAGTGGCCTTGAGATTTCAAACAACCCCGACAAGGGGTGGACAATTCCTATCGCCCTATTCCCTTGTTCACCCTACATCCATCATAACCCAAAATATACCCAGTTTGACCTCATTTACGAAGTCGTACAGTATAAATCAAAGCTAATCATGAGTTATACCAACTTGGGCGAATAGTCTCTAGTCAAAAGAATTGACTCATAAGAATACTATAGTAGCTCTTGCCACGACCAGGCTTTATGAATTACCAGAACTCTATAAGCGGTCACTGCCCGACAGAGTGTCCCATACAGTCTGCCTATGTGCTCGACTAGTCATCCCATATGACTCTATGACACTTGAACTTGCCATCAATCGCATCACACTCTAGTCACTACGAGACGTCACTTCATATAAGTAACTAGGGGCGAATACCATGTCAATCCAGTTCACTTTAATGGGGTTCAATTTGTCTCTACAACCCATTCGGATACGACAAGGTAGCGGGTGAGTTTAATGAAACTCAAACGATAAATGCGATTATCACATATGAATAGTCAATACACTACTACTACTTCATATCCTATAATCTTTTGTGTATAAATAACACTAGTTAAAATGCAATAAAAGCTTGACAAGTGGATATACCCTATATCCATATATTCCAACTTTTTCAATTGTTATTTCCTTCTATTCAATGTTATCTCTAATAACTTGAATTTTTTCTCTAAGCATTTGTCTAGTCGTCTTACTAGACTTGGGCTTTTTAACTTGAAAGATGCTCCCACTGTTATCGCATAACTTGTGATAAAGTCATTTGTAGAGGGATTCACCCTTAATCCCTACATTGACCATTTTACCACAATTTACTTAGATTCTTTTTGTAGAATTTGCAATGTGCGAAACTAAAACACTTTTCTAGTCTCTTACTCCTTAGTCAATAAGATATCCTAGGATTTCAACAAATCCCTTTTGGTTTAGAAACTAAAGTTTGTGCAACCCTTCAACACATAACATAGTTTATCATCCAAATGCATGAACGAATCCTTAATTCTTCTCAAGAATCTCAAGGATGTTCTTTAAGGCTTTCACAAGCCATATCATGGGAATTATCTTGTAATTGACTTATCATGTTCTTAGCATATATCACATCATGGCATGTGCGTCTGTTGGCATACATGATCGTTCTAATGGCGGAAACAGATCGATTTCATGTGATCAACAACTTAATAGGTTCAGTGAATGATTTTGACTCCATCATAGTATTTCCACTTCTATCAACATGAATAGCCTATTTGACCTTGTTGATGTACAACAGGTATGAAAGATCTTATCGTCATAAGACTCTCTACTCTATGCCAATATTCTTCTCACATAGATTCAAAAATCTAGAATACTTTGCATCCCATTCCAAGTCTCTCAATCACTCTTGCCAGAAGAGAGCAATGGTACATTATTCTCAATAAGTAATATGTCTTCAATATATAAAACATGGAAACATGATACTGGCTCCCACTTAACTTCATGTATAATCATGATTCATCAATCATGTGAATGAAACCATTCACTATTATCACATGAAAAGTATAATCCTATAATGCTTGCTTAAGACCATCCTAGGTTCACTTAAGAAAGCTACGCATAAGATGTTAGGACACTTAAATCTTTATCTAAGGTTTTGTGTTTCGAACACTTCCTTCTATAAATTCCCATTTTAGAAAAGCGAATTTTTATTTGCCATTCATTAAAATGAAATGCGGCAATTCCTAACACAATTTATCTTGATCAACATCTTTATGTAAATCTTATGCATTTGTGTACTCTGAAGCTCTATTTACCTTTAAAGAGACCCTCACTTTAAAGTAAATAAACTTATGAGTAACCATTTTTGGATTGTAATGCAATGGCTCGTATGTAACAAGGTCATGAGACTATCACTTTCATAAAGTAATATTTTAACCAATAAGGCATGTGCGATAAACTCCCACTGAACTATGCTCCCATTCTATCTTTATAGACTATAGTTCAACTACACTCCCACTCTATAATTCTATTACTTTCACAAAGTAACATTTCAACTATAAGAGATGTTTGTGACGATTCAATCTTCTCCCACTCTATCTCTTAGAAATACATCTATCTTCTTGAGAGATAGCTTTGTGAGTCACAAAAATATATATTTAACGGAGTATTAGGAGTTTACCTAGACTATGTATTAGCTTTCAAAAGGCCATCCTAACATGGCAGCTTGATAATATACGAGTCTTATCCATGTCATCTGTTTAATAGACTCTCTATTCTAGGTATCTCCTGGTTGACCATCCGTTTAGAATAATGTGTCCATATGGTATCGTAAATTCCCTACTTGATGAGTTCAAAAGCTCATTACAACTTTATAATTGATCTTACATAAATAAGTTGTTACTTTTAGTAATAATGACATAAGGAGAATCAAATTCATAGCTTATGGACATATAATGATCCAATCATCATAATCGTCTATTTGATCAATTTGAGTTGTTTATCTAATAACTCTACGCAAGTAAATTATGATGATGATTTTAGAACAAGTGATAAAACAAGTGATTTGGGTTAAAAACCAAACCACAAATATCCAAAGCACAACAATTGTTTAAAGGATTACAAACCAATTTCCAAGTCACACAAGGAAATCAAAATAGTTCTAAAAACTTGAAATACATCATAAAATTAAAGACAAAGCAAATTAAAGCCAAGCTTCCATTGATCCATCACCACGGTTGGCTACTCTAGCTTCCCACATGATCCTCTAGGCTTGCTTCTCCTTGCCTTTGTCCTTGCTAGGAGGCCCGATTTACAATAAAAAGGGTAATCATCACAACTTGTATCATCATACCAAGGTTGAGATTGAAACATAAAAGATAGGGATAGTTATATACCTACTGGAATAACCTTTCCAGCTTTGATGTCGCCAAGATATTTGGAACAGTTTCTCTTCCAATGTCCAACACCACAACAATAGTGGCACTTGTCCACGGTGGGGGCACTGTACTTGGGCTTGGAGGTACTAGCTTCACAAGATTTAGCTATATTCCTGTTGGGAGTTCGCTTTTTCCCCTTTTTCCCGTCTTTCTTGAAGGTTCCCTTTCTCTTATGATTGACATTGAGCACATCTTTGGTGGTGCTAATACTTAGCCCCATGTCCCTTTCGGCTTGCACAAGCATTTTGTGCAACTCATCAAGGGAAACTTTCTTATCTTGCATATTAAAATTCACCCGGAATTGAACATATGCTTTGATTTTGTTGAGGGAATGAAGAATTCGATCAATTACGAGTTCATTGGGAATTTCCACCTTATGCATTTTCAAGGTCTCAACATGCTCCATCAACTTGAGCACATGAGGGCTCACCTTTTGGCCCTCCTTGATGTTAAGATCAAAGAATGCGGAAGCCGCCTCATATTGAATGACCCTAGGAGCTCGTTAAAACATGTTCACAAGCTTCATGTAGATCTCATGAGCGGTGCTAATCTTTATAGCACTTCGTTGTAGTTCGGCCTCCATAGCAAAGATCAACACATTTTTGATCGCGGCCGACTCCTTTTGGTAAACCTCATAGGCTAACCTAGCGGCGGCGGTGGACCTAGCATTGGTTCGATGGGAGATGCCTTAGTAAGGTAACGAAGCTTGTCGTCACCTTCCGCGACCAAGCGAAGTTGCGCGTCCCAATCGGCGAAATTGGACCCATTCTTTTCTAACTTACAACGATCCATGAAGGATCGGAGCCATGACACATTGGTAAGCGTGGTGGAACTAGTGGATGCGGACGTGATTGGAGTTGCCATTGCGGTTGATAAAATAAATTTGACTACAAAATAGGAAATGAAGGAATTAATGAACATCTATCGTTTTATAGTACTCGCATGTTTTAATACAAGTATTTAAGCATCTATGTAGTGACCTCCACCCAACTAACATAAATGATTCCGAGATCCAAATTCATATTAATACGGGTACGGTAAGCCGAGTCATCCCTTATTAATATAACTCGGTGGATTAACCTCTTAATCGATTCTACTTTTAGAACTCACGGTTGATAAAAATTACTCTAATTCTCATCTCTAGCCCAGAACACATGCGACTACGGTCACAAATACTTCCGTCGAGCTCAATCCAAATTTCGATGTAATAACATTTTACTACCCCACTTCGCCTATGTAACAAGGTTTGTATTACGGTAAAGCCGGCTCAACTCCCTTATGAAATTGGTGAAGGAAAAGTAGATCTATATACTTGACATATTCATATATGTTTTAATTTAATTTGTCATAAAATTAATTAGTGATCTTATGCATGCAAACATCAATAAAAGAAGATAAGAAAACATTTTCTCACCATATGAAATTCGGTCATATTGGGCACCAACAAGATCTCCTTCTTGTTAGTTCTCGAGCTTTCCATTAATAGATGAACATTCTTGACTTCAAATTAGAAGCCCTCCAATTAGTTGCACCCAAGACAATCCCTTAAACCCACAAATAAACATGTACTAGATGTTTGTAATGTAGTTTACCTTAAAATCTATTACTAATACTCATATACTACTTTTAGTATTATTAGTGTTTGATTTAAACAAATTAGATTCACAAAAATGAATTTTGTGAAGAACAAGAGAGAGAAGGGAGGTTTTTCATAAAAAGTAAGAATGAATTTATTAGAGAAAATTCTCTCTAATTTCTATATGCAAAACCGGTTGGGAGGGCTCTCTTGTAGTCCAATTTATCTTCCCAATTTGCTTTTGTTCTTCACAAGAAAAGCTAGCTAGTAGTAGGTGTCATCATGGTGTCTATTTTATTATTTAAATAACAAAAACCATCAAAACCCACTTACTACATATAAAACCGGTTTTCCATGTAATATGGAGTCCATTTTATTTTTGTCAATTGTACAATTGTATGTCATGTGACATGTGACATGTCTTATGTCATGTTTTAATTTAAAATGCATATTTAACAAATTAAATATCATTTACAAATTAAATAAATCATATTTAACAAATTGACTAGTAATATAAAATTACTTTCTCATAAAATGGTCATTTAATTACTAGTTAGTATAATTCACAATATCTTGTAATTATAACTAACTTATCATTCTCATCTCGCGTGTTTCGCAAACACCGAATAATTTTAGTAATATAACTTCTTAAATTACTAAATGAAATCTCATTTAATCACATTATAATAAGATGTCATTATTCTCTCTCTTATAATAATTTGTTCAATTTTAAGGAATTAATTAATCTGTATCGGTATACAATTAATTAACTTTTCAATTAAGGAAATTGTCCTTTAGATGTGACCTCAAGGGATCAATCGATCACCACCGTCGCACGACGAGGTAATGTCAAACTCTAGCCACCAATCATTACCGATATGTGTGGACCGATTGACTATATATGTAATGTATCATCCCTTACGTATTCTTGATATGAGATTTAATAATGATTTTTAAATCATGTGATCGCACTATTGTTGAGGACACATTTCCCAACAATCTCCCACTTGTCCTCGACAAGTGTGCGTCACCAATTCTCTTGTCCTATTACTATCTCCCACTCAATGCAAGGTGTCTTTCGGGTCGTACTTGCAAGTGATCATATCGAGAGTGGTTTCCTCGATCTGGAGAATAACTGATTGACCGGATTTATCTATCATAGATACCTTCCGAGCGTGGCCACGCATTTCCAGTTCATTACTCCTCGAGTGGCCCTGAGATATTGTTTTAACCCTGACAAGGGGGTGGACAATTCCTATCGCACTTATTCCCTTCGACTAGCCACAACCATCATAACCCAAAATATGCCCATTTGACCCCATTTACGAAGGTCGTAGTAACACAAATCAAAGTTAATCAAACTGTGCCATCTTAGGTGAATAGTCTTTAGTCAAAAGAATCGACTCATTAGAATACTATAGTAGCTTTCGCCACGACCAGGCTTTATAAATTTGTTGAACTCTATAAGCGGTCATCGCCCGATAAAATGTTCCTAACGAGTCCGCCTATGTGATCGACTAGTCATCTCACATGACTCTATGGCACTTGAACTTGCCATCAATCGCATCACACTCTAGTCACTTCGAGACGTCACCTCATACAAGTGACTATGGGCGAATACCATGCTAATCCGTGTTCACTTTAACGGGGTTCAATTGTCTCTACAACCCGTTTGGATGTAACAAGGTATAATAAAAGAGTTTTAAAGTAAAACTCGAACGACAAATGCGATTATCACATATGAATAGTCAATGCTTGATTACTATTTCATGTTCTATAATCTAATTTGATCTTGTATGTAGTTGTTCATTTCAATTCAGTTGAAATGGCATGACTCATCATGTTTAGCCTTTGAGAAGGCTTTGGTTAGTAGGTTTTATCAACTTCTTGTACCTTACTCAACCTTACTACATACTCGTTTTCCTTTGTAATGTATACATTTGCATCACAAAACTTTCTGAGTACGTGTCGAGATCCAATCAAGACATAGGTCCTCTAGCCTAAGAATAGCTCCCACTGTTTTCACAGTGTGCGGGACTCATCCTCTTGCACATCTCATGATTGCAAGTGTACTCAATTTCCGTTATAAATATCTGTCATTGTTCTTTATTGCCTAGAACGATTCTAGAAAATCTATTTCTTAAATAATATAGCCACGAGGGTTTCTTAACCATCCTAATGTGTTTTGATTATGGTTTTGTCGGAAACCATGCGCAATCTCAATTGTCAATTGTCACTTGTGTAACACCCTTACACAAAATTGCATCAAAAACACTTTGTTTTACTTCCTTAATGCTTTTGCAAGCACTTAAGGGTAATCTTTATGGCTTACTTGGTAAAGATTACTTAAATTCGATTTTAAAACAATTCATCATACTCAAGGTATATGAAGTGTTATACATCATTACTCATTTAATTGATCCCAGAATGAAGCAAATGGAATCAATCAAATATGTTCAATTTAATTGAACTTAGTCATGAATCTTATCAACACAAGACTTCTTATATGACGCTAATATCACGTGGATTTATCTACATAAATCTAGATATTAAAGATGTATTATATTACTCCAAAAGTCTTAAATCATTCTTAATGATCAATATGTCATCCACATATCAGACTAATTAAAATTTCCGTAACTCCCACTAAACTCCATGTATAAATACAACTTCTCGACTTATCGAGAAAAGTTTTATCACATGATCAAAAACAATGATTCCAACTCATTGATGTCCTACTTAAGATTCTCTCTTAAGTTTCACATTATCTTAGGATTGCAAGAATCTACTAAACTCAAGACATGTATTGAATACATTCCTTCTATTGAAGAAGTGGGTTTTAGATTCACTCGCTATGTATTTCATAATAATGAAACACAATCCCTAAAAAGATCCAAATAGACTTAAGCATTTTAACTGGTGCAAAAGCCTTTGCAACCAATCAAACCTTGAAATCTCTCTTTATTAGTGCAAAACCCTTTGCAACTAATCAAACCTTTTATATTGGATTTTCATGGCTCTAAGCCTTGTAGTGAGTTGTGACTTAAACACTCTCATGTAAGTCATATGTTCATTACTTTCTAGAAGTAATCAATTTGAATCAAACGATTTCTCTTGTAAGTTATAAGCTCTTTGCTTTATTAAAAGTAGTATGAATTCATGATTTTCAACAAGTGACGAACTTTAACCTCCTAGGTTTTAAAGAAACAACGTCTTACACAAAACATCTCATGTAGCCAAGAAAGACCAGTTTCTTGCGACATAACATCTTTGTGGCTCTTTGAATAATTTCTCCCACTCTGTCTTCTAGAAATAAACTTGTATTTTAGAAAGACAGCTTCATGAGCCGCAAACCCGTAGTACTCGTGATAATTGAAAGGGAAAAATGAGCATTTGTTTCTTGTGAAAACTTACAAACATGGTACCCTTACCATTTCATATCTCATATGATTCGATTTAGTGGAAAAATAATTTAGACAAAATGATAATATCCCCAAAAGGATCAAGTAACTCAAAGTAACTTGATTGAAGTTCAAACCATATCGAATAGCGTTTGATTTCTTATCTAATCACACATTATTCCATAATGCGTGCTAAGAGAGATTAACTTTTGATACTATATCACATTTCCTTTGGCTTATATCAAAGTCTTCACTTTGATAATCCCATCACGACTTAAATCGTGATTCCTTGAACTCTTTGAAATTCTTCAAAGATTTCTCTATTTACCTTATTAAGTGAACACATTAGTGTCAACTTAAATCGTTGGTAAAAGAAAATGATCAACCTATTTTGGATCAATGATTTACAACCTCGATCTCCTTTTCAACCAAAAGGCACGAGACATCTTGCTTTGAATACAAGATACGCATATACCATTAACAATCTAATGGTTTCAAGAGTACTCGATAACTCTTTGCGTTCATCATTCCAAAATTTAAGGTTTAATCTTGGGTTACCAATTTGAGTCTTGCATCATCTTCATGATATATCGTTCTAGTTTGGTTTAGAATATTATCACCTTGATAATGGGCTAGCCATATATCAAATCGTGGTGTAAAGGGTCACAAAAGTGAAACCTCCACTACAACAAATCATCACTTGCGCCACGAATTATGCCACCGGAACTCATAATTCGTGGCTAAATTTTGCTTAGCCACGGGAAAAACTTATTCATTATTTTGGAAAAAAATTTATGCCACGGGATAACTTTTCCCGTGGCAAAAAGTCACTTCCGCCACGAATTAGGCTACACCCGTGGCAAATAACCATTTTAGCCACGGCCTATGTCACACCCGTGGCGAAATTTTATTTAGTCACGAATTGTTCCGTGGCAAATATTTGTTTAGCCACGAACAAACAAACACCCGTGGCGAGTATCTTTTCCGACTTAAATCTGAATGAAATTTAATCAAATATAATAATATGAAAATACATTTGAATATAAAAATTTAGAAACACTTTGATTAATTTAATTAATATTTTTTATTGTTTTATTTACTTTAATAAGAAATTTTAAAATTTTATAAACTTATATGCAAGGAAAGAAAAGTTTATCGTCTAATTTTTTGATTTTTTACAGATCACATTTATGTTTTGTAGGTTTTTCAAAATATTGATAATTTAAAAAAATTGTTTTAATATGTTTATTAAAGTCGTGAATTTCTTTTACTTTTTTAAATTAAACTTTATAATCTTGAATAATAATCTTAAATGATCGTATCACATTTAAAGATATAGCATATCAAATTGAATAAAAAAGTTATTTACCATCTATCTTTGAAAATCCAAAATTAATATATTGTTAAACTATTTCATTCAAAATTTTATTTCCAACTTTATTTGTAGGATATTTATAGAAAAATTTGAATTTGATATAAAATTTACGGAAATTTCCCATGGTACCCTCGAACTTTGCCAGATTACACATGGTACCCCTTATTTTAAGTTTCTACATATGTTGCCCTTGTGTTTACCTTTTTCATTCCCAGAATAATGTTTGGGGAAATTTCGTCATAACGTCGTTACTCCTATAAGTAATTTGATGAGTAATTGTGTATGTTATGTTGTTATTGTTATATTATTTAGGTACTAAATGTTAGTTTATTAGACAAAATAAGGATTTAGGTATTATTAGATGATGAATTGATAGTGTATTAGATAACAAAAAAAGGCGTCACAAGGCATATTAGTAGCGGCGTTTGACGGAAGTTTGTCAAAGGGTATTCTGAGACTGAAAAATGTAAATACAGGGGTACCATATGTAAAAACTTTTAAAAAAAGGTACCATATGTAATCTGTCAAAATTCGAGGGTACCGTGAAAAATTTACGTAAAATTTAACTTGCTAAGAAAAAAATTGGGAATTTTTTTTCATTGAAAATGAGCGCATCACACGGAAAATCATATTAATTATAATAATTTAAAGTCACATGTGCAAACTGATGTTTAGGAAAATAAGCGATTCTTTTGTACAATAATCTTTTTCGTGGTTTTGGGGTAAAAAAATGACTATCTTTTGGTTAATAGTGATCACTTTGGGGAAAAAAGACCTTTAATTATAAAAAGCGGTCATTATTTTACCAAAAAATGGTCTCATTTTTCATATCGCAGGTACAACGGTTATACAATAGAATTTGCGAAGAAAAATATACGAAAAAATGAGTACATGAGAAATGAAAATAAGTATGTCGATAAACAAAAGAAATAAAAAAATGTTAGGAAAAAACAATTAATTTTACTTTTTGGAGAAAATGGTTTACTGACTTGGGCAAACAAAATGATGTCAAAATCATTAATCAGGAGGTTAATGTCGAAAATTTAATTGTTTCGGCCAAAATAATGTTTTTCCCGCAAAAATTGTAAAACATGTAACATTTATGTAATTAAATAGTACTAAAGATAAGATTTGAAAGAAAAAAAATAAACTTAAAAGGATTCAAAGTGCTAATTATATCAACAAAGGTAACATTTAATTTCAGTGGCACATCAAAATAACTCTATGGTTAAGCGTGCTCAGGTGAGAGTAGTGTTGGGATGGGTGACCTCCTGGGAAGCCTCTCCGATGCTCGCAAATGCATGACTCGTGAAACGAAATAACGTTCAAATGAATCAAGTTAACTAGCGAAACAATTACCTAGATTGTCACGGTTCCGTATATGATAAAATACCCATTGTGAAAAATAAATAAATTATTTTACGTTTTATTTATTTAATTTTCATATATATTATTTGCCACGGGAATTATTTTTTCGCCACGGGAAATTTCTTTGGCCACGGGAGTTATTAGCCACGAGAGAATCCGTGGCCAAAATTTCAATAATAGCCACGTTCTTGTTTTTCCCGTGGCTATCCCTTTGCCACGGCCACTTGCGCCACGGAAGGTATTCCCGTGGCAAAATGATTTAGCCACGGAAATTTAGTACTTGCGCCACGAATTTAGCCGTGGCCCAAGTGCTCATTTGTAGTAGTGCTCTTTTGTATCTTAACAATTATGTATTCTTATTTAGAGTTTATGTACTTAATAGTCACAATTAAGTGCAACTCCAAACCCGAAAACTAGATTGAGTACACAATGACTCTATCTCTCGATATCATTGATGCTAGTCGTCATATTCTAATCATTCTATGTATCAAGTACAACGATGTAAACCACCACCGGTTTCTAATATTGACGAAGTAGTACTAGCAAAATTTATGTTTAATCAAATAAACATTTAAAGAAGAAGGTCTCATTAGATGTCCCACAACTAACTTGTTGATTCTTCAATAATTTGGGGTAGTTTCCTTTCTCGTGTCCAACATTTAAGACAATGGAAACTTTATCAGTCGGGATTGATAGGTTTAGTATCGCTATTCTCAACAACTTTACTTTTAACATTACCTTGTATCAATTCCATTATTATCTTTACTTCTTGAACCTCGTCCTCATCTTAACGGTTTAAGAGAATGCTCCCACACATTTCAATGCGTCTTTGCTTTGAGAAGCAAAATTGAATTCATGAAGATTACTCTTCATTTGTTCGTTTTAGTCTTAAAACTTTCATTGAAGTGGTTGCGTTATTTTGGTCAATTACGAATTCTGACAAAACTAATTACCAAAACAATTTATCGCTTCAAGGTACTTAATTCAATTAAGTATATGAAACGTAATCCATTGTAAGTAGAAGTGTTAGTCATGAATCAAAAACCTGTTTGATAATGAATAACTTTAATCTATACTCTTTACAAGAGATCCTTATCAATGGTTCATTTGAGGTTTTAGAAGCAAATTCATATTTGTCTTTAGTTACGATGTTTTAAGGAGATTTGAATCAAAAATCGAAATGATATCGTATATGAATTGTGGTAAAGAAATAGAACAATAATAACGGAATAGTGGAAAACTTAACATTTATCGTTATAATAATACTTGTAAATAACAAGTAAAGCATTTACATAGTGACCTATACCCAACTATGATAAATGATTCCAAAACCCAAATTCATATTGACTTAGGCACGGTGGGGCCGATACATCCTTTATCAATATAACTCGGTGGATTAACGTTTAATCGATTCTACTTTTAGAACTCTTGGTTGACAATATTACATTAACATTTATCTTTAGCCCAAAACACATCCGACAAGGGCACGGTGAGGCCGATACATCCCTTATCAAAAACTTTTGTTGAGTTCAATCCAAATTTCGAATAAATGTGTCCATGATCCAAACCCACATTAACTTGGGCACGGTGTGGCCGATACATCCCTTATCAACATGAATTCGGTGGATAGACATTTATCACCCACTTCCCCTACGTAACAAGGTTTGTACCCCGGTGGGGCCGAGCGCACTCCCTCGCGAAATAGGTTTTCATGGTTTCTACTATTTGGTAAGGCTATGTCTCAATTGATTGTTTTAGCGAGAGGTCATGTCAATTTATTATCTATCACGGTTTAAGTGAACTAAAGCGGTGAACTACGATAATTCTAATTGACACGGTCGATAAACTCGATAAAATGACAATGCATGTTTTAGTTATGGCGATTTAGCGATGCATGCGACATATAAATAAAATGCAAAGCATAAATTTAAATCTTAGTATGGCCTTCCTAAAAAATAGAAAATCTAATTAACTATTACATATTCGGAAACCAACTCCATTGGTCCCTTGAACTTCGGTTGTGGCACGTATCTCGAGGTAACACCGTCTTTATGTATCGCCATCTTGAAGAAATCCGTCTTGGGGAACTCCGAGATAAATTAAATTACATAGCAAATTACATAATTTCCTATTATACATTTGTAACTAAAATAAAATTAATCTATTAAATTACAAAACGGTGATACGAGATCACAATAAAAATTACAACCGAATCGATATTCCCATACATTTCGGGTAATATCAATTAAAACTAAGGCCATACTAAGTAAAAATTACATAATTCAAAAAATTACATAAATTAAATTATGACAATCATAAAGAAAATGCAGCATTATAATATGTATGAACATGCCCAATTTTATGCTAAATCGCCTTTAATTAACCAATATCGTATATTACTCGGTTTTTACGGATTTGCGTGATTTCAACATTTTATAATCACAAAAATTACATAAATTCATATTTATGCATAAGTTAATTACCCTAACCTCTTAGGACTCAAAAATTAGTCTTCACTAATTATTTGACCATAATTAACTCATATTTCTAAAATTTGTTCATTAATGGACTAAAAATTTCAAAAATAAGCTATAAACTTCAAATAAATCACAAAATTTCAAATAAATTCAAAATTTGAAATTTAAACTCATGAACATTCTGGAAAAATACCATGACACTCATAATGTTCAAAAACTTAGGTTAAAAAATTTCGAAATATTTCCGGAAAAACAATGTTGCGGTTTATCGGTTTTTAACAAAATAATCATAAAAACATGAGAAAAATTATATTCATCAACTTTTCAATTTTAGATCTGAAAATGATAATAAAATGCAACATTTTATGTTTTTCTTTAGTCATAGAGTATGTTTTATCAATATTTCACTAATAAAGTCACTATTCATGCCATTTTTCTTCAAAAATCCATAAATCATGCAAAAAGACTTCATTATAGCCTATTATTTTACACACATCTTGTAAAATTGCATGTGACAACATACTAAATTTTTATGACCAGATTCGAAATTTATCTCATATTAACCTATTTATCACTTAAATCCGAATTCAATAATGAAAAATCCATTTTTCGAGCATAAAAACTCATAAAATTATGAAAATTTCCAGATCATCTAAAAATAATATATGTGAAAACATATCCAAAAATAACTGGAAAATTCGAAGTATAGCTAATTTTCGTCCAAAAATGGCATTTTTATCATAAAAATCACATTTTAATGCCAATATTCTATAAAATGAACAATAAAATCCATAAATTAACCAAAATATCCTAAAACATTTTAGGACCAGAAATTTAACATGCATAAATTATTTTCGTGATATCTCATAATAACACAAATTTTCAAGTTTTATATGTTATTCTTTATAACTCGGAAAAACTTTTAACCGATTTGCATGCAAACAACCATGGCTCTTGATACCGATTGAAGGAAAAGTAGATCTATATACTTGACATATTCATATATGTTTTAATTTAATTTTTCATAAAATTAATTAGTGATCTTATGCATGCAAACATCAATAAAAGAAGATAAGAAAACATTTTCTCACCATATGAAATTCGGTCATATTGGGCACCAACAAGATCTCCTTCATGTTAGTTCTCGAGCTTTCCATTAATGGATGAACATTCTTGACTTCAAATTAGAAGCCCTCCAATTAGTTGCACCCAAGACAATCCCTTAAACCCACAAATAAACATGTACTAGATGTTTGTAATGTAGTTTACCTTAAAATCTATTACTAATACTCATATACTACTTTTAGTATTATTAGTGTTTGATTTAAACAAATTAGATTCACAAAAATGAATTTTGTGAAGAACAAGAGAGAGAAGGGAGGTTTTTCATAAAAAGTAAGAATGAATTTATTAGAGAAAATTCTCTCTAATTTCTATATGCAAAACCGGTTGGGAGGGCTCTCTTGTAGTCCAATTTATCTTCCCAATTTGCTGTTGTTCTTCACAAGAAAAGCTAGCTAGTAGTAGGTGTCATCATGGTGTCTATTTTATTATTTAAATAACAAAAACCATCAAAACCCACTTACTACATATAAAACCGGTTTTCCATGTAATATGGAGTCCATTTTATTTTTGTCAATTGTACAATTGTATGTCATGTGACATGTGACATGTCTTATGTCATGTTTTAATTTAAAATGCATATTTAACAAATTAAATATCATTTACAAATTAAATAAATCATATTTAACAAATTGACTAGTAATATAAAATTACTTTCTCATAAAATGGTCATTTAATTACTAGTTAGTATAATTCACAATATCTTGTAATTATAACTAACTTATCATTCTCATCTCGCGTGTTTCGCAAACACCGAATAATTTTAGTAATATAACTTCTTAAATTACTAAATGAAATCTCATTTAATCACATTTTAATAAGATGTCATTATTCTCTCTCTTATAATAATTTGTTCAATTTTAAGGATTTAATTAATCTGTATCGGTATACAATTAATTAACTTTTCAATTAAGGGAATTGTCCTTTAGGTGTGACCTCGAGGGATCAACTGATCACCACCGTCGCACGACAGTAATGTCAAACTCTAGCCAGCCAATCATTACCGATATGTGTGGACCAGTTGACTATATATGTAATGTATCATCCCTTACGTATTCTTGATATGAGATTTAATAATGATATTTAAATCATGTGATCGCACTATTGTTGAGGACACATTTTCCAACAATTGGTACTTCATGGGTTTCTACTATTTGGTAAGGCTATTTCTCAATTATTATATATGAGAGGTCTTGCCAATTTATTATCTATCACGTTTTAAGTGAACTAAAGCGGTGAACTACGATAATTATAATTGACACGGTCGATGACTCGATATGATATGCATGATGTTGTTATGGCGATTTGGCAATGCATGTAACATATTAAAAGAAATGCAAAGCAATAAATAAAATTCCTAGTATGGCCTTTCTAAAATAGAAAATCAAATAATCTATTACATATTCGGAAACCAACTCCTTTGGTCCCTTGAATCTTCAATTGGCACGCCTCCCAAGACACCGTCTTCGTCGGATCACCTTTCCGAATGGCATCGTCTTTGAAGATGCTCCATAATTACAAATAATAATAAAAATACAAAGCTATTCCTATTAAACATTTGTAAAATGGAAAAACTAAAAAAAATAAAAATAAAAGTGATACGAGATCACATTAAATTACAACCAAATCAATATTCCCTTTCATTACAGGTAATATCGATTAAAACTAAGGCCATACTAAGATAAAATTACATAATTCTAAATTATATAAATAAAAGACATTCAACAATTGAAATATGCAGCATTATAATATGTACCTATCATGCCAAATGATGTGCCAAATCGCCCTATTTAACTTATGTCGTATATATATAACCCGGTTTTATGGAAATGCATGATAATAACCTTTTAAAATCACTAATTAACACTTAAATCACATCTAAGCTCAAGTTAATTATCCTAACACTTTTTAGGACTCAAAAATTAGTCATCACATAATTTTTGACAATAATTCAACTTGATTTAATTTTATGCTCATTTTTGACCTTAAAATCATATTATTTATGAAATAAATCCAAATTAAATTATAAAAATTTCAAAATTTGAATTTTAAATTTTTGAAAATTCTGGAATAATTCCATGACACTCATAATATCAAAAATCATGGTTAAAATTTTCGAATTAATTTTGAGAATATATAGTTGCATTTTATCGGTTTTATCTCATAAAACATCTAAAGTATCCAAAAATTATTCCCATTAATTTTACAACTTTAGATCTGATAAGTGGGATATTTATGCAACCTAAAATTAGTTTCTCATGCCATGCAAATTGTTTTAGCTATTTATGCTAAAATAGTCACTATTTATGCCATTTTTATTCTAAAAATTCATAAATGATGCTAAAAGAGATATTTTAATCTCAAAATATACATACACTCTGTAAATTATGCATGTGACAACATATTAAAATCTCATGGCCTAGTTCGAAATTTAACTATTTTTAACCATTTTACTTCTTTTAATCCATTTTTATCTCATAAAAATCATAAATCATGCAATATAAATCCAATTAATACGAGATTTTACACACAACTTGTAAAATATGCATGTGAGGTCATATAAAATTTTCAAGGTCAGAAACTTAGTTTAACTATTTTTAGCATTTTAATTCCCATTTTAGTCATAAAAATGTAATAAAATGACCAAAAATCCTTAAAATGAGCAATAAATTTCTATAAATCATAAAAATGACCTAAAATATTTTAGGACCAGAATATATACCATGCAGGGTTATTTCGTGGCTTATACTTATAAATCACAAATTTTTAGTTTTATGTGTTAACCTTTTAACTCGGAAAAACAATAACCGATTATGCATGCAACATCCTTATGCTCTAATACCACTTGTTAGGTTTATTTACCTCTTATTAGACTCCTCTAATAATGAACTAATTAACTTCTTAATTATTTGTTCTTTAGATCTAGTGCATGCATAACAAAATGAAATATTTATAAGAAAAAACAATGTCCCTTACATTGCTATATGGTTCGAAATATAGGGCACAAGTAAGGTCACTTTCCTTCACTTGTTCTTGAGCTTAATGTGATGGATGATCCTCCTAAGACTCCAAGTATAGAAGACACTCCAATAAGTTGCACCCAAGATTAATCCCAAAAATTCCTACTAATATTAACTAGATATGTAGTAGAAATGTAACCTTAATAATACTAATATTTCTAGTGTTACTACCTCTAGTAATAGATTGAGTGTATTAGTATTTGTGAGAGTCTTTAGCAATTTGCATGTGAGGGAAAGTAAGAGAGAAAAACAAGCAAAAACTAGAGTGGAAAAATGAGCAACAAATGCTCATATTTAAGAGCCAAAACCGGTGGCCTCTTATCCATGTAGGGAATATTTTCCTTTTGTTTTTACTCATTTTGTTTAGTGTAGGTAGAGTGTAGGGAACAAATATGTAAGATGTAGTATGAATAAAGCTTGTGTGATGTGTCACAATCAAACTTTAATCAAAATAAACAAAAGACAAGATCATCTTTTGCCCTTTCATTTGGCCGAAATAATGGAGCCATTTTGGTCCATTTTCGCCTTTTGTCATTTGTCCCACAAATGCTTATAAGTCATATGTTTAACTATCTTACATAATTAATTATTAATGTAATCATTTAACACTTAAATATTACAATTAATAATATAATATACACTCCACTTTTTGAGTAGTATACTACCATTATATCAACATATAATGGGTCCTACAATTTCTAGTTAGTTAAAATTACAACTTCTTGTAACTTTAAATAACCAATTACCTCTGCCTCAAAACTTATATAATACCTCAACTAATTGAGTAATTTAACACTTAATTACTAAATTAAATCTTATTTAATCACATTACAATAAGACGTAAAATTGCACTCCCATAATTAAGGAATTAATTAATCTGTATCGCATACAATTAATTAAATATCTATTTGGGCCTCATCCTATAGGTGTGACCTAAAGGGATCAACTGACCACCACTGTCACACGACATTAATGTCAAACTCTAGTTAGCCAATCATTACCGATAAATGACGATCAGTCGACTATATAAAGAATCATCCCTCACGTATTCTTAAAATGAGATTTAATTATGATATTAAATCATGTGATCGCACTATTGTTGAGGACACATTTTCCAACAAACACCACCACTACCACCACACCAAGACCACATCAACTCTCCAACGATGATCAGCAGAAAACAATCATACACAGTACAACAAGACAATCTCAAATCAATTAAACAGGAACTGAGTAGGGAAACCCTACCTTATCGCCAACCATGAAAATGCATCCACAAACAGCCAAGCAAGACTCCGAGACACATCCTACAACGATAACCACATCCTATTATACGACTACCCCAACAATCTACTGAAAAGGACAACCAAACGGCGACTTACCTAGTGACGTGGACCAACGGTGACACGGACGACGACCACGCAAGCATCTTTCCTACGCAAACCCCGTCCCCTTCCATGGTTGAGGTCTAGGCTAAATGAGAGTGTATGGAGATATGAGTGATAGGTGAGAGAAAGATAAATTAGGTTTAGAGAAAGAGGAACTGTCGAAAATAAATGAAATGAAGCTTGCGAACTTGCGTTTTATATCAACGCGTCAACAGCAGCTATACTCGGTTGAGTACTCTCATACTCGGTCGAGTAAGCTCTACTCGGTCCAGTATTCACACTACTCGACCAAGTAGTCCCTACTAGGTCGAGTAATCGCTCTCGTAAGACACTTATCCTCACCTAGCCTCTCACCTATCCCCTCCGAAGGTCTTTCCGGGTCAAAGAGTCGGTCAAAAGAGTCCTTAGACATCGTGGGTATTACACACCTACTCCAACATGTATAAGTAGTGTCTCCATAATTTCAGTGCAAATTCTACGGCTCCTAGTTTAAGATCATGGGTGGGGTAATTCTCCTCATAAGGCTTCAACTGACGTGAGGCATAAGCTATGACTTTCCCGTTCTGCATTAGAACACCCCAACCTATTCTTTGAGGCATCGGTGTATACTTCAAAATTGTGACTTCCATCTGGTAAGGCTAAGATAGGAGTTGTGGTTAAGCGCTCCTTAAGAGTTTGCAAAGCTTTCTCACAACTCTCATCCCATCTAAACCGGCTCTCCTTCCTCATCAAAGTTGTTAAGGGTTTAGCTGTATTCGAGAAATCCTTCACAAATATCCTATAATACCCTACTAACCCCAAGAAACTTCTAATATCAGCCACGTTCTTCGGTCTCACCCAATTAGAAATTGCTTCAACTTTACTCGGGTTTATCGACACCCCTTCCTTCGAAATGACGTGACCAAGGAAGGCCACTTTCTCCAACCAGAACTCACACTTACTCAATTTCGCATACAAGTCATTCTCCCTCAAGGTCTGTAAAACTATCCTCAAATGCTCTACATGCTCCTCTCGAGTTTTCATGTACACCAAGATGTCGTCAATGAAAACAACCACAAACTGGTCTAGGTAAGCACTAAACACTCTGTTCATTAAATCCATAAACACAGCGGATGCATTAGTTAACCAAAAAGGCATTACCACAAATTCATAATGGCCATACCTAGTCCTAAAAGCTGTCTTGGGAACGTCTTCTTCCTTTACTCCCAACTGATGGTATCCCGATCTCAGGTCTATCTTGGAAAACACTACAGCTCCACTCAGTTGGTCAAAAAGGTCATCTATACATGGCAAAGGATATCTGTTTTTGATGGTCACATTATTTAGCTCCAGATAGTCAATGCACAACCTCATACTTCCATCTTTCTTCTTAACAAATAAGACGGGTGCTCCCCAAGATGATACACTTGGTCTCACATAGCCTTTCTCCAGCAATTCCTCCAACTCCTTTTTTAGTTCCTCCCCGGTTTCAATTCAATGCCAAAGTCTATCTCCCTCTTAGGTGGTAACCCAGAAATTTATTCAAGGAAAACATAGGAAAACTAGCAAACCACTGGAAATTACTCCCTCTTAGGTTCGACCGCACTCATGTCTTGCACATGACACAAATACATTTGACATCCTTTCCGCAAGTAAGACTTTAATGTTGTAGCAGTTATAAATTTTACCTTAGGCTTAATCATAAAATCCCTATAATACACTCTCACCCCATCACTGTATAATGCCTTAAGAAGAATGTGTCTATGGTTCTAGTGGATGACGAATCTGCGATTAATGTCATTCCCCTCAAGACGGCTCACAAACCGGGTATCAAAGTGTGGACGCGGGCCCACGGGGGCGAAAAGCGAAGCAAGCTTTTCCTCTTTGTTTGTTTTGCATTTGTGGAGTCACCACCAATTTATTGTGGAAAATTGGAAACCGTTCAAATACCTCGTGTCATGTCAAGACACAAAGTAATGACATGAACACTAAGCACTCATTACCCTTAGCATTCTATGTCTAGAATGCCTCTCGTGGATGCCAATGAACACGGATGTTCACAGAGATTTGGAGTAAGGGGTGAGGGTACGTATTAGGAAGCTCTTTTGATCGAACACCTAATCCCGCCCGCCTCGATAGCGGCCTCTACTAATGATTAGGGAAATTGTCTATACTTGATATGTTGTCGATTTATATGCATCCAATGCAACAAACAATGTTTTAATCCTAGCATGTGAGAATTTACTAAGTCGGTGAACAATTAATTAGCACTCATTAATGTCGAAGTAGAAATTTAGCTTAATTGCATGTGAAAGCATACAAGCAATACAATAAAAGAAATACAATAATAATACAATAAAGGAAAATTACAATAATTACATCGGATTTATTGATTTATGTCGAAAATACATTTAAAACGGATGGTTTTAGAAAAGAAAGAATAAATGAATAAACGAACAGATTATGGATGATAATACGAGTAATAGTTAATTAAATACGTAAACTAATAAACTAGGTCAAGGCGTAAACGGAGTTCGGGGGTAAATCAACCGAACAAAGCGCAGGCGATCGCTGCGTCCCTTGGAAGAGGCGCAGCGATAGCCGCTGCGTCTGTTCTGGGTTGAGTTCGTCGTGAAGCCGAACCGCATCTCGTTAATGTTCATTGGTGAATTTAATGGTCGATTAATGGTATTTGACTCGGATGAAAGTGATTAACATATTATTTACATGTGAATGAGGTCATAAAAACGATAAAGCATGAATGAAACTGATTAGAACGAATTATTTGCAAGATTTATAAGATTATTTACAAACTAATCAAATTAATTAGGTTAAACAAGTTATTAATGATGAATTAATGATGGTGACGGTAAATAACAGATGCAAATATATCAAAGATGAATTCCAGAGATTCAATATGGGTAAATCGAACCTCTAAAACGTGAATTGACTTTAATGACGAAAACCCGCAAATATGGATTATAAGGGATTTAAGTCGGGATTTAAAAGATGAATTAATTATGATGAATTAATGAATTACAGGTCAAAATTATCACATTCAAATTGTTATGTTAATGAAACAATGAACAATTGATAACAAAGCAAAAAACAAAAGGACGAACAAAATACGAAGGAAGAAGAAGGGAAGCAGGAACTGCGGTAGCCTCACGAAGAGGCGCAGCAGGTACTGCGTCCCTTCGAAGAGGCGCAGCAGTTGCTGCGTCCTTTCTCGACGGTTATCCTCTGATAATCCGTAAAAAGGGTTTTTAAACAAGGTTTTACAAATCGGTTTTTAGAATACTTTCGACATAAATCTTACAATATTAATTATGATAATAAAGAACAATAAACAAAAGAAGGATTTACACCCTCAGAGTTACATGTTTGACGAAACGGGAGGAACTAAGTTAACGTTTAGTGATGCTCGACTCGAATGTAGACGAAAGTGCCCTATAGGAGGAAAACGAACAAGATTGATTAATGTTGATTGATGTGGAGTTGGTCAAATTGGTCGGTCATGCAAAACGAGGCTGGTACTCAGAAGGATCCGAGCTTACGTGGTCGAAAGTTCAAGCACGTAGACGCCAAAAAGTAAGAACGTGGTCTAGAATGAAAAGGGAGAAGAGAAGGGCGGACGCTCGCATGAGAAATATGTGAGACCGAAGGTCTCTATTTATACTAATCACACGGAGGAAGTAGGGTTTTCGGAGAAACTTTGGAAGTGAATCTCGAAAAGAAACGAAAAAATACGCAGAAAAGGACTGAGGAAGAGGCGCAGCAGGCACTGCGTCCTTTGGAAGAGGCGCAGCACTTGCCGCGTCCTTTCCTCGATGGTTTTCCTCGGAAGAAAGATTTCGCGTTTCTATTATGGAAAAGCGGATTAATCTCGTTTCCTTAATATTTTTTGTGAATATTACGGGAGATATTTTACCAAAGATTAAAAGATTGGAAAATATGGAATAGAAATATCCGGAACATTCCAGAACATTCTGACTCGGTTATTAGAAAATGAAGACGGTTTTTTGACCCGGACTCCAAATATACTCTAATTACTGCCAAAATGACCATATCGGCACGTAGATGACAATTAAGAGGTAGACACAAGTGTTTGAGCGATCACTTGACGATAAACTTACGAATTGTCACAAATCGTTCCGTATCCCAAACATGCGGCCCAATCATCACCGGGTGGTTTGAGGGAGGTGCAGAAATGAGGTATCTACAGAGCCCCCGCTTTGACTGAGGCTTGGATTAGGCGAAAGTCAAAGTATAGCCATCAGGTCAATCGGAGATTACAACCTGACGACTATGGCGACGCGAGGCGGCTCAAGGGGTCTGAGCCAAGGACCTATCGTCGGGATCATTTTATAGTCTATCGACTATCGGGGAGGGTCGTTTAAAGTCCATTAGACTACGTAAGGAGGCTCGCCAGCCATAAGAAGAGACCATACCTGAAATTCCTTGAAACTCCAGGGGAAACAAAACGCGATATTGGGAGGAGGCGGCGGGGACGTAGTCGAAGGCGCTGGGACAAATCTGCTTGGGTCGGCTTCAAACAAACTTCGGAAGAGCTTGGGGTCGATGTTGATCTCCATGTCTCGAGAGGGACGATTGCCTGTCCGTGAACTCTCGCTGGGGGAACATAATCGGGAACTGATCTCCATGTCTCGAGAGGGACGATTGTCTGTCGTGAACTCTCGCTGGGGGTACATAATAAAGGTGTGTCGAAACACCTGTAAGAGAATATTCGCTTGTTGTGACAAGCAAGGTCTTGGTAAAAAATATGCCGACAGTTTATAGTCGGCTTGGAAATACGGGTCCGGGTGAAGAATAAATGTCAAACGGACCAAATATATGATGTGTGGCATCAAGGAATAGGCGCACCAAAGATGGGCCCACGAATAACGAACTTATAACGAATCTTCGAAAATTCATTTGGAGGGAAATTAAGGAAGAGGCGCAGCACCTGCTGCGTCCTTTCCTGAATGTGGCATTCCTGAGTAAAAACCCGATGAAACAGGAGTTTTGTTTCATTATTTCGAAACACAAAATCCTAATTTATCTCTCAAATTCCAATCATTTCTCATCAAAATTTGATCAAAGGCTTGCATTTTCCATGACTAATCGAGGTACGTGTATTTTTTTGCATTAATCTTCTACAATTGATCAAATTGGACCGACAAATTAGGGTTTTCAACCCTAATTATGTCGAAAATTTGGGGCTTTTCCCCCAAATGATTTTGCCATGCAAAATTGACCTTGTAAATGGCTAATTGATAGTATAAGGATCATAACCATGTATTTGTTTCGAGTTTTCGTTGAGTTTTGAGCATTTGAGTGAAATTGAGACGGTCTCACAGCTAAACCGTAAATCGCTTCGAAAATAGCCTTAGGATTACCCATTTGTGACGAAACTTGATATTTGGAATCCTTGTATGATGGGTAAACTCCCTATCATCTCGGAGTTTTGATTTGTGATGGCTTTTTCAGGACACTTTTCAAGGGCATAATCGCCGTTATAACGAAATGCTGTCGAAATTCTGACTCGAACCCATGACTAGGCTTCAACTTAGGCTTGACTTGACCCAAATTACCACATGAGCGGCCGTGTTTGTGGGAAAATGGCCAAATGTGGCGAGAAAAGAGCGATTTCGGAGCTTTGAAAACTCGAAAATCCCCTAATTGAGGCTTGTCGTCATTTGACGCGGTCTAAATTCACTTTAATTTTGTAGGTGATGAGGCTTCTACGTCAGGGAGAGCTCCCATGGACGTGGATACTTTTATTGACTCTTCTCGTTCCCTTGAGGAGGTGTTAGAGCAGGCTTTTACCGCCGCGGTGACGGCTGCTGAGGACGAGGTCCTCGAGGAGGAGGTTGTTGAGGAGGAGGAGGCCCCGAGATGGGCCAACGTTGAACGGGGTGGTTGCCAGCTGAGGGAGCACCTGTGTGAGCTGAGACTTGGGACAGCAGGCACCTACTTTGGGCTGCAGAGGGTCACATGTCCTATAGGACGGTGAAGAGCTTGGTCAATCAAACTCATCACTCTTCACTCATCTTCTTTCATTTCTTTTTGTTATTCCTTTTTTTCTTCATTCAAGCTAAAGATAGCTTTTGTTTCGAATCCAAATAGGAGGTCGGGAACATCAGATCGTTCTCGGGCTACACGACGGCGATGGGGTGCTACGAGAGGTTGTCGGCTGAGGAGCGAGCCATCATCGAGCGGGGAGATTTCGGTGCTTTGGTGCAGGCTTGGAGGGATATCACGAGGAGGAAGCTTCGGGCTAACCTCAGCCTGGTCTGAGCTTTCTTTGAGCGGTTTTGGGACATGACCTCCACATTTCACATGCCTTTTGGTGAGGTGGGGGTCACGTTGGAGGATTACGACATGATTTCTGGTTTGCCGTGTGGGCCTGAGGTAGTGGAGTGGCCGGAGACAGCCATGAGGGTAGACTCGGCTGAGGCTAGGAGATTGATCGGTTGGAACTTGATGCCGAAGGCTGCTGCGGTACCCGGGTTGGTGCCTAGTTCTTACGTCCGGGACTATTTTGCGAGGAAGACCCCGACGTCGGTGGTGATCGAGGGGTGGGAGACGGCTCCTCCTCCCTGTACTGCAGAGTAGAGAGTCTGTTTGTGGATCTGGTGGTTCTTGTCTTCGATCTACCTCGGAGACAAGGGATAGAGGCTATTGACGAAGCTCCTTCCCTTTCTTTCTGACCGGAGTGACCTAGGCCATTGGGACTGGGTCACTGCTGGTTTTGCGGTCCTCATTCGCTTTATGAGGGCCATGGTTCGTCCGGAGTTGATGGAGAAGGGGACTTCTCCTGCTGCTGTTGGCCCTGGACTGTTGTTGGAGGTATGACCCTTCATTTCATTTCATGAAAGATCATTTCCTTTTCTTATCGAATCACGAAAGATCATTGTTGACTATCTTGTTTTACAGGCGTGGGTGTACTCCTACTTTCCAAACCTCACGCCCAAGAGGATAGAGCCGGTGGAGAGGGCCTATCCCATTGTGAGGGATTGGGTGATGTGCTGTACGAGGAGCCGGCGTTCCTTTCACGACGTCTGTCGACGGGAGGTGAACGCTCTTCAGTTGGATGGCGTGAGTACTTCACCTTGCGTTGTTTGTCTTTGTTCTTTACTTTTTAGAACTGATCATAAGAATGACCCTTCGTTTGATTTTCTAAGTGGGTGCCCAGGCCTTGGGTGGACTACACTGGCGCTCCTCCCTTTGTGGCTGAGGTCCTTCGACCTAGGAGCTCGAGCCGGTTGCTGCTTAGGACGTCGATGGGTCCTGTGTGGTACCTGGGCGAGCATTTGGCTCGTCAGTGCTCTCGGGACGTCTTGACGGTTCCCATCGATCCTCCTCGGACGATGTTCAGGGAGCCTTCTGAGGGTGAGAGGGAGGCTGACCTGGCAGGCGTTGGTGGTGACGCCCTCCTTCTTCCCGGTGAGGACTACTCGGCGTTCCTCTACGAAAGGTTGGCGTACTGGCCGGTCGTGGTAAGTGTTTTACTCTTACTTTGATCATTTTGAGAACATGATGAATGATCATCGGTTAATGGAAATCATTTGACTTTGCAGGAGGTGGAGGCGGCGGGCATCGAGCCCCCAGAGTACCCGAGACCCTTGAGTACACTGACGCGACGGGGATGACGACGATCTCCGAGCTTCGCGACTTTGATGCAACGGTGAGAGATGCTGGTTTAGATGAGTGGCAACATCTGATTCGGAGGGTGAGTCTCCTGACTTGTATAATTTTGTGTAATAACACATTTGCTTGAGTCTGTCCAATCGTTTAAGAATCTCTTCTTTCGAAATGCAGGTTGCGCCATCCCGGTTCGTGGCTTTGTGGAGGGTAGCCAACCGGCTGCGAGCTACTGCCATCGAGGCACTCGTTGGCGGTCGAGGACGTCAGGTATGAACCTTCCGTTTACTTCATTTTCGAATTTTCTAACTTTTCTT